>NC_058521.1:273810512-274077903 GCF_904849725.1 Hordeum vulgare subsp. vulgare | reverse complement strand
AACAACAACAACAACAACAACAACAACAACAACAACAACAACAACAAGCAGAAGAAGAAAAAGAAGAAGAAGAAGAAGAAGAAGAAGAAGAAGAAGAAGAAGAAGAAAGAAGAAGAAGAAGAAGAAGAAGAAGAATTAGAAGAACAAGAACAAGAACAAGAACAACAACAAGCAGAGGAAGAAGAAGAAGAAGAAGAAGAAGAAGAAGAAGAAGGAGAAGAAGAAGAAGAAGAACAACAATAACAACAACAACAACAACAACTACAACAACAACAACAACAACAACAACAAAGACAAGCAGAAGGAGAAGAAGAATAAGAACAAGAAGAATTAGGAGGAGAAGAAGAAGGAGATGGAGAAGGAGGAGAAGAAGGAGGAGAAGGATAAGAAGGAGATGAAAGAGAAGAATGAGATGAAGAAGTAGAAGGAGACGAAGAAGAAGGAGATGAAGAAGAAGAAGAAGCAGCAGCAGCAACAGTTGAAGAAGAAGAAGAAGAAGAAGATGAAGAAGAAGAAGAAGAAGAAGAAGGATAAGAAGAAGAAGAAGGAGACGAAGGAGAAGAAGGAGAAGAAGAATAAGAAGAAGAAGAATGAGAAGAAGAAGAAGGATAAGAAGGAGACGAAGGAGAAGAAGGAGAATAAAGATAAGTAGGAGATGAAGAAGAAGAATGAGAAGAAGGAGAAGAAGATGGCCGCCATCGGGTCTAAGGTGACACAAGCCTTGTGGGCGCCTTCGTCCCTTGGTCGTGGCCTCAGTGGGGGTGGAGGTAGCCCAAGCATGTCTGGTACCGTGCTCAGGCACACAGGCGCTACTGCATCTCCCGGCACCTCCCGCATGCGGCGAGGAGACGGGATCGTCGGGACCGTGGCGGCCCTACCACCAACTTTGTCATCCAATGTTGCGGCGATCTATCCCAGGAGCCGATTGTCAGGGTTGCTGTCTTTGCTAGGGCCCCGGAGGTCGAGGCGACAACCTCCGTGAGTGCGTCGCGGATGCCAGATACGAGGGAAGACCCGGAGCCCTCGATGCCACAAGCGGAGTGTGTTGAGACCACTTTTGTTGCAACAATGGGTAACGCCTGTGCTGCGACGCCTCTAGAGACCCTCGCTTCGATGGGACAGGACGTGTTGCTCAGGCGTGGATCTCAGGCACCCCACTTGACGTGCAAGGGACTCCCTTGATGGCCCTAGTAGTCACCGTTAGGAGCGTTTGCACTCTGCGCCGGCAGGGCCCAACCCTACGCGTATCTCAACCGCCACTGGATTACCAAGAGGTGAGAGGCTACATGGCCAGTGTAGGTCCTGAGTCGGAATGCTCAGGCACTCCTTTGACGCGTAAGCAACTCCTGCTCCGTCATGAAGGCCTTGTGATCTGTGTCCGCAGGGCCCAACCCTTCGTGTATCTCAACTGCCACGGGATTACCAGGAGGTGAGAGGCTACACGGCCAGTGAAGGCCGTGAGTCACGATGCTCACGCACCCCTGATACGTCTCCAACGTATCTATAATTTTTGATGGTTCCATGCTATTATCTTGTCAAACTTTGGATGTTTTGTATGCATTTTATATCTTTTTTGGGACTAACTTATTAACTCAGTGCCAAGCGCCAGTTCCAGTTTTTTCTGTGTTTTTGACCTTTTTCAGAGGAGAATATCAAACTGAGTCCGAACGGAATAAAACCTGCGAAAAGATTTTTTCCGGAACAGAAGATACACGGGAAGCTTGAGAACCAAGGCAAAGGGTCCGGGGGGAGGCCACAAGCCCCCTAGCCACGGCCTGGGGGGCCACGCCTAGTAGGCTTGTTGGCCCCCCGTGGCTCCTTTTCCCTACTTCTTCCGCCTATAAATCCCCGAAAAATCTGAAACCATGGGAGAGAGCCACGAAAATACTTTTCCACCGCCGCAAACTTCTGTTTCCGCAAGATCCCATCTGGGGCACGTTCTGGTGCCCTGCGGGAGGGGGGATTTGGACATGGAGGGCTTCTTCATCAACACCATTGCCTCTCCGATGATGCGTGAGTAGTTCACCATAGACCTTCGGGTTCATAGCTAGTAGCTAAATGGCTTCTTCTCTCTCTTGGATCTTCAATACAAAGTTCTCCATGATCTTCATGGAGATCTATCCGATGTAATCCTCTTTTGCAGTGTGTTTGTAGAGATCCGATGAATTGTGGATTTATGATCAGATTATCTATGAATCTTATATGAGTTTTTTCTGATATCTTATATGCATGATTTCATATCCTTGTAATTCTCTTCGAGTTGTGGGTTTCGTTTGGCCAACTTGATCTATAATTCTTGCAATGGGAGAAGTGCTTGGTTTTGGGTTCATACCGTGCGGTGTCCTCACCCAGTGACAGAAGGGGTAGCGAGGCACGCATCGTGTTGTTGCCATCAAGGGTAAAAAGATGGGGTTTATATCTATTGCATGAATTTATCCCTCTACATTATGTCATCTTGCTTAAGGCGTTACTCTGTTTGTTCTGAACTCAATACACTAGATCCATGCTGGATAGCGGTCGATGTGTGGAGTAATAGTAGTAGATGTAGAAAGTATCGGTCTACTTGTCTCGGATGTGATGCCTATATGTATGATCATTTCCTTAGATATCGTCATGACTTTGCGCGGTTCTATCAATTGCTCGACAGTAATTCGTTCACCCACCATAATATTTGCTATCATGAGAGAAGCCTCTAGTGAACACTATGGCCCTCGGGTCTACTTCACATCATATTTTCAGCCCTACACTTTTACTTTGTTGCACTTTCCGCCTTCAGATCTCACCTTGCAATCAATCTTGAAGAGATTGACAACCCCTTTGTAGCGTTGGGTGCAAGTTTGCTGTTTTTGCGCAGGTACTTTGGAGACTTGCTTTGATACTCCTACTGGATTGATACCTTGGTTCTCAAACTGAGGGAAATACTTACTGCTACTGTGCTGCATCACCCTTTCCTTTTCAAGGGAAAAACCAACGCAAGCTCAGGAGGTAGTGTTGGGGATATTACGTATTGATAACCCACCCTAGTTGGGCCGGGTCACCAAATCAGGCGATTCATCTAAGCGTGGTTCGGGCCTTGGCCTGGCAAGACCAAAGGTGGTATGGCGGTTTACAACTTCCGGAAGGTTTCCAAGCTTTGGAAGATGGCGACTTAGAGATCGTAAGGGTCACGGTTTGTAGAAAGGAAAGTACCCTTGTGAACCCTAGGGACTCGACCTGTATATAAAGGCGAGTCCCAGGGAAGAAGAGGGCAGGTTAGAAATCATCGAGTGCTAGGTCTGGCGAGTTACGCCCTCCTTGTAATCGAAACTCCATCAATACAGCTCAAAGCAGGACGTAGGCCTTTACCTCCTCACGAGGGGCCGAACCTGGGTAAATCGCCGTCTCACTCCCGTTCAACCCCTTTGAGTCGCCACCAAGGTGCGATGGCTGCAATACTAAGTCCTTTCACGAGGACATCTGCCGTGACAAAACCACGATAGTTGGCGCCCACCGTGGGGCCTGCGCACGGTGGAGTCGAGTTCTCGAAGGGAGCCCTACCGGGGTTCGGGAGCTACGCGACGGGGCTCATGACCCAGAGCCGCCGTGGGAAGTACTACATCGACAACCTGCAATGGGGACCCGAGGCGGATTCGATCGAATCTGGTTACAGGGTCCTCTTTGGCAAGATCAACGTCTTCATCGGCATGATCGGATCATCCGTGCCTGAGCCGGACATCTCCACCGACATCGTCGAGCCGGCCAGGTACGTCCACCCAGTAATAACGCCGAATCTGACTCGCCCGATCTTTGTTGGGTTCACATAGGGATCAGAGGAACCAGAACACTCAGCGTCCCAGGAAACCACACCAGTCAACACTGATGACGAATCATCCATGGGCGATTCAGATTCAATCCGGTCTCTACATGGGGATTGTCCTGGGGGCTTGTCGCTGGCCATGGACCCCGAAGTTCTTGACCGAACCCACCGCCAGATCGCCATTTATATGGCTGAGGAGACTCAACCCTCGCAAAACCCGACAGGAGGCGACGGAACTGGCGAGACATCTAGAAGCCCGGCCGTCGTCTTGGTGGAATTAGCAGCGGAAATTACAAGGTTTATGGCGACTCCCCTCACACCGGAAAACCAGGAGGCAGTAAACGCGGAATTGGCGAAACTGAGAGAAGCAGTGGCAAAGGCTCATCGGGATGCCGAGGTGGAGTCCGCCAGGATTGAGACCCGGCAAGCTCAAATTATCGCCGAAAGAACTCACTTAAATACTGGCAACTGGCGGCTCGAAAGACACCAGCGCGCATTCGACGCCATCCATCGGCGGAGGCACCAAGGTCGCCTGCCCCCTGATCTCAACCCGACCCGCCTGTTCGATACTCCGCGAACTCGCAGGGCCGGAGCCGCCCCAGGGGGAGGACCGGGCCAGCCACCTAACCCGCCGGCTCAGCCAATTGAGGATCGCATTCCCCGATTTCGGACACCTCAAGATCACTTTTCCAACCCAGTGGATAACGTCCTTGCTGCAACTCGCCATTTGGAATCTCTTCCGATTCACGGCAATACTCCTGCCGAGATAGAAGCAAGGAACGCCATTGAGATGTTGAAAACGGCGGTGGTTCAAAATGCCGAGTTCTCACATAGCCTAGATAGGCTGCATTCCACTCCCCACGCGAGTCACACCAGGAGTCGGCCAGAGGACCAGCCCGATGTAAACAGCAGACCGCGACTCATCCCCCAGGACAACCCGCCTGATCATCAAAACCCGCCGGGCCGGGATCTCCCGAACATCCAAGTCGCCACAGCCCCTCTCGTCGGGAGCAGTGGACGAGTGGGGGTGCCATGCTTGGCCCCCGACCTTCGCAACGAACGAATGCCCAAGGACTTTAAGGGACCAATAAAGGTGCCTAACTACACCCCGGACCTTGAGCCGGCATCGTGGGTCGAGAGTTATGAAATCGCCATGGACATGCTCGACGTAAAGGAGGCAGTTTGCGCCAGATACTTCACGATGATGCTCGAGGGGTCAGCACGCACTTGGTTAAAAAACTTACCCCCCAACTCCATCCAGACTTGGGCTGAATTGAAAGAGCGCTTCGTCAAAAACTTCCGAGGAACTATGAAGAGTTACTCAAGGCCCCTTGACCGTACCATGCCATGGCAGACGGCTCGGCGACTCACTCCTGGGAGAACTGTTTCGTGATGCGGGAGTTTCGGGCGGAGGCGATCAAGAAAAGCCAAAATGATGACCCGGACCAATGGCAGGAGCAGTTTGCTGCGCCCAACCAACGTCAGAACCCCTTCGGCGGTTTTCCCAAACCGGGGGCTCAGGGGGGCTCGCAGCCGAGCAGCGGCCAGTATCCGGTGCATCACCAGCGGCGGTATAACCCGCCCGGAGCTTTTTAGCAACCGCCCCCACAGGGGGCTTCGTAGGGTCACGATGACAACGGGGGCTTTCGCAACAACCCCAAACAGTTAAGCAATGAGCAGTACTACGTTTTCACCACCAATGCTTGCACACGTGATAAGAAGGTGAGTCACCGGGCGTACAGTGTGTCTGAGCCGGCACTTCCCAGGTACCTCCACTAGTCTGAGAAGACCATATCATGGAGTAGGGAGGATCACCCGCCAAGAGTTGACAATCCTGGCGACTTGGCGTTGGTCGTGGCTCCCCAAGTTGGGGGGTACACTCTGTCAAAGGTGCTAATGGATGGTGGCAGCAGCATTAACATCTTGTATTTTGACACTTTCCAAAGGATGAACCTATTGGAAAAGGATTTGATGCCTTCAACCACGGTTTTCCACGGAATCGTCCCGGGCAAGTCGGCGTACCCCATAGGCCGAGTCAGACTCACAGTTCCATTTGGAACAGCACATAAGTACAGGAGTGAGTCGCTGATGTTTGAGGTGGTCAAATTGAAAAGCCCCTACCATGCGCTATTTGGGCGGCCGGCTTATGCCCGGTTCATCGCTCGCCCATGCTATCTTTACCTTAAGCTCAAGATGCCTGGCCCTAAGGGACCCATTACGGTTGATGGTGATAAAGGATTGCAAAGGAATGTGAAGAAGGGGACGCGACTTATGTGGAAGTCGCCTGCGCTGCAGAGGAGCTCAAACATCATCGGGCCAATGTTGACCCGGCTGACATGCCACCCTTAAAGAAGCCAACGACGGATGCTGAGTCGCCCCTCAAGTTCAAACCAACGGATGACACTAAGACGGTTGATTTCGTTCCTGGTGATTCATCCAAGCAGTTCACCATTGGGACGGGTCTGGATCCCAAATAGGAAAGCGCGCTCATCGAACATCCGTGAGAATCGGGACATCTTCGCATGGAAACCTTCTGACATGCCTGGTGTGCCGAGAGAATTCGCGGAGCACCATCTTAATGTCGACCCAAAGGCAAAACCTATCCAGCAGTATCTTCGCAGGTTTAACGAGGAGCGGCGCAATGCAATCGGGGAAGAGGTTGCCCGTCTCTTAGCTGCCGGATTCATCGTGGAAGTTTTCCACCCCAAATGGTTGGCTAACCCGGTCCTGGTACTCAAAAATAACGGTACCTTCCGTATGTGCATTTGTTACACGGACCTCAACAGAGCTTGTTCGAAAGACCCTTTCGCTCTTCCCCGCATCGACCAGATTATTAACTCGGTGGCGGGATGCGAACGTTTGTGCTTTTTGGACGCCTACTCTGGATATCACCAGATCAAGATGGCTGTGGATGATCAAGAGAAAACAGCTTTTATAACCCCCTTTGGGCCTTTTGCTATGTGTCCATGCCGTTTGGGCTCAAGAGTGCAGGGGCGACTTATTAGCGCTGCATCCAGAATTGCCTCCACAGCTAAATCGGGCGCAATGTCCACGCCTACGTCGACGACATTGTGATCAAAACCCGCCAGGGGGAGACGCTACTGGAGGATCTCAAGGAAACTTTCGATAATCTACACGTGTATCAGATGAAGCTGAATCCCACCAAGTGTGTTTTTGGCGTTCCTGCAGGGAAATTGTTGGGCTTCCTGGTGTCCGAGCGTGGCATTGAAGCTAACCCGGACAATATCGAAGCAGTTACGTCCCTTGGAAGACCGGCAAATGTTAACCAAGTCCAACGAATGGCGGGTCGCATTGCGGCTTTAAGTCGCTTCGTAAGCCGCCTGGGAGAAAAGGCGATTCCCCTTTATGAATTACTAAAGAAATCTGACATTTTGTTTGGACAAATGAAGCAGATGAAGCTTTCGAAGCCTTGAAACGGCAACTGGTCAACCCGCCGGTCTTGGCCGCCCCGATTGAGAAAGAACCCATGCTTCTGTATATTGCGGCAAACTCCAAAGCAGTGAGTGTGGTGGTGGTCGTTGAAAGAAGGAGGAAGGGAAGGAGTACGCAGTGCAGCGCCGGGTGTATTTTATCAGTGAAGTACTAACCCTTTCCAAGCAACGGTACCCACATTGGCAGAAGTTAGTGTATGGGGTGTTTATGGCGAGTCGGAAACTTAAGCATTATTTCCAAGAGAATCCCATCACGGTGGTTAGTTCCGCCCCCCTCGGGGACATCATCAAGAATCGGGAGGCAACAGGGCGGATTGCCAAGTGGGCGATTGAACTTGGGCCGCATCACGTACGATACACCCCTCGCACAGCCATCAAATCTCAAGCCTTAGTTGATTTCGTCAATGACTGGACGGAGTTGCACGCCCCGGAGGACAGGCCTGATCTTACATACTGGACTATTTATTTTGATGGATCCAGACAGCTGGAAGGCTCGAGGGCTGGAGTGGTATTGGTATCCCCTCAAGGAGATAAATTCTGTTATGTCCTCCGACTCATGTTTTCGTGCACTAACAATGCTGCGGAATATGAAGCTTTGCTTCACGGCTTGCGACTCGCCAAGGAGATGAACCTTACGCGAGTCCGTTGTTTTGGCGACTCTGATCTGGTGGCGCAACAAGTTTCAGGCACTTGGG
Organism: Hordeum vulgare subsp. vulgare; assembly: GCF_904849725.1. NCBI lineage: Eukaryota > Viridiplantae > Streptophyta > Magnoliopsida > Poales > Poaceae > Hordeum > Hordeum vulgare. The sequence continues at coordinate 274,069,960 of NC_058521.1, read as the reverse complement.
ATTCTCGAGACCCCGTGATGGCGGCTTACAGAAGAGCTGTGTCTGATGTGGCGGGTCATTTCCATGGCTATCAGGTTGATGACATTGACCGGCGCCTCAACGAGGCAGCTGACGCCCTTTCACGTCTTGGTTCCCAGCGAAAGCCGGTTCCCCCCAATGTTTTTCTGGATATTTTGCATAATCCCTCCGTGAGTTTGCCGTCGGAGGAGCAATTGGCAATACCAGATCCTGAGTCTCAATTCGTGGCGGCTCTCCACGTCACGCTGGATTGGGTTCTTCCCTATCTGGCCTATCTCGCCCGGGGCAAGTTACCAACAGACGAAGTTTTGGCCCGCCAAATTTTTCGACGGAGCAAATCCATGGTGATCATCAATGGCGAATTATATAAGCGGAGTGCCTTTGGAGTTTTTCAACGATGCATTTCCTCCGAAGAGGGGTGCATAATCCTAAATGACATTCATTCTGGAGATTATGGGCATCACGCCGGGTCACGCTCTTTGGTTTCAAAGGCATACCGTCATGGTTTCTTTTGGTTGACGGCTCATGCAGATGCAGAACAGATAGTTCGTCGATGCGAGGGATGCCAGCGTTATGGACGATAGGCTCATGTGCCGACTAAAGAACTAAGAATGATTCCCATCACTTGGCCTTTCGCGGTCTGGGGGTTAGACATGGTTGGCCCCTTTAAAATGTCGTCTAACAAGAAAACTCATTTGCTGGTGGCGGTTGATAAGTTCACCAAGTAGGTTGAGGCAGAACCTATCAGAACTTGCGATGCGGAGACGGCGGTCAAATTCTTGAAAAAGCTGATCTTCCGGTTTGGATATCCACACAGTATCATTACTGATAACGACACTAACCTGTCTCAAGGGGCGATGCAGGAGTTTTGCCGTCGAGAGCATATCCGGCTTGATATTTCTGCGGTCGCTCACCCGCAATCTAATGGGCAGGCGGAACGGGCGAATCAGGAAGTTTTACGGGGAATCAAGCCCCGACTCATGGTTCCCTTGGAAAAAACCCCGGGATGTTTGGTTGAAGAGTTGCCTTTAGTGCTACGGAGCATCCGGACCACCCCGAACCGTCCACGGGTTTACCCCTTTCTTTCTGGTCTATGGAGCAGAAGCTGTTCTTCCCACTGACATAAGGCATGACTCGCCTAGAGTCGCCGCTTATGTGGAACAGGACAACGAAATGGCGCGTCAAGATTCTTTGGACGCCTTAGAGGAGGCACGTGACTTGGCTGCGGCCCGTTCAGCCATCTATCAGCGGGATCTACGGTGTTATCACAACCGCCGGGCCAAGAGCCGAACCTTTCAGGAAGGCGACTTAGTGCTTCGGTTGATACAGGATCGTGCTGGCATGCATAAGTTGTCACCACCATGGGAAGGACAGTTCGTCGTCAGCAAAAATCTTCACAACGGCTCTTACTATCTGGTGGATCTCCGGCCTAACCGGCCAACCACGGAGGCTGAGTCGACTCGCCCCTGGAATATTGCCCACTTGCGGCCTTACTACACTTGAGCTTTTAAGCTCTGCATTTTGTAAGTTTTTCGGTTCTTATTATAAAGCAATAAAATTAAAACACCTCCCGAGCTGGGGGCTTCCTCTCATTGAGATCAATTTTGTTATCCATGTTGGCCTACGAAACCATTATTTTGGGTGGCGCTTGAGCTTTCTGACTCGCCCTATCCTGTCGCGACCTTATGAGTCGACGAAACTGCTATCTTGGGTGGCGCTTGAGCTTTCTGACTCGCCCTATCCTGTCACAACCTTATGAGCCGACGAAACAACTATCTTGGGTGGCGCTTGAGCTTTCTGACTCGCCCTATCCTATCGCGACCTTATGAGCCGACGAAATCACTATCTTGGGTGGCGCTTGAGCTTTCTGACTCGTCCTATCCTGTCGCGACCTTATGAGCCGACGAAATCATTATCTTGGGTGGTGCTTGAGCTTTCTGACTCGCCCTATCCTGTCGCGACCTTATGAGCCGACAAAATCACTATCTTGGGTGGCGCTTGAGCTTTTTGACTCGCCCTATCCTCTCGCGACCTTATGAGCCGATGAAATCATTATCTTGGGTGGCGCTTGAGCTTTTTGACTCGCCCTATCCTATCGCGACCTTATGAGCCGACGAAATTGCTATTTTTTACCTTCTTGGCACTGCCACAAGTTTTTTCAGACTTTTTTCTGATTCGTCTCAAAATATTTTGGGACGACTTCTATTTGTTATCACTTATTATTCATTAAGATGATTTCACATATGTTTATCAAGCTTAGAACAGGTTGATGATCAAAATCACTTTATCCATGGCGGATTAAGCATCATAAAGAAGCTTCAAACGGCGGGTCAAGTATTCCAAATCACCTTAAGGGCGACATAAAGATTTTTTTTGAAGGTATCACAAAAGCAGTATCGATTCCTAAAGGAGACCTATTACATGGCTCTTATGGCCAATTCAATGAAATTTTATTCTGCTGACGCCCTTGGATCAGTTTGCTGCGAGATTTGGCCAACCTCAATCTGCAAGTCGCTCAGTACCCAGTTACACTTGGACAGAGCGGCAAAGTCATCTTCATTAGTCAGGATTGATGAAAGATCTGCGTGCAAGTCAAAAGGATTCTTGGGTCGCCGTGGAGTTAAGCTGGTCGTCACAAAGGTTGGCGGGTTGACCTTCTTGTTCTTACTATCATAGGCGGCTTGGTACTTTGATAAGTCCAGACTTGCAACAAGCTGAGTCGCCGCCAGACGGGAGTCCTTGACAACACGCTGGTAGTCCTCTTCGGCGAATTCTGACCCGTCATCCTTGAGTTGAGGAAAGCCCGCCGCTACTTCGTCTGGGTTGATCTCTGGAGCATATGCTAAGCATCGATTCAGTGTAGTCAGCACCCCCTTCCGGGCGGCTGGCCGAGTTAACTCGCCAATCTGGGGAGGAAGCGTGGATAGGTAGCCAAGCATCTTCTTTATGGATGTTATAGGCTCCTTGGCACCCATCATTGCTTTCACAGTCAGTACACTGCCGGTATATAGCTGCTCTGTCAGCGCGTAAATCGCCTTCAGCGTTAGAACGCAAGGTTGGCGGCTCTCGGACCTGTACAAGGGGTAATGATAATCAATGACTTAGATAAGAGTTATTTGTTTAAAAAGGTCAAGAGTTAGTATTTTACCAAAGGCGGCTTGCACCATGTTTGAGATATGACGTTTTAAACCGGACAGCTCTTGCTGCACAGTGACCAGCTTGGCTTCAGCCTTTTCTGGTCGCTTTGTTGAAGCATCTTGGTCAGCTTGAGCCCTTTTTAAATCGGATTTTAGTTTTTCCATCTCAGCTAAGACCAGTTGATACTTCTCCTCTGATTTGGCCCGGGCATCCTGCTGATCAGATAAGCTCTTCTTCAAGTCGCCAAGTGCGGATTCAGTCTGGATAAGAGATTCCTGTTGAAGCATATGATTAAGGGGCAAGTCTCAGAACTGTTGCAAGCAACATCCCTGACACTTGGGGGCTAATGTATAATTTTCCAGAAAAAATTATACTGCATCAAGACCCGGCTCATCTTTTTACTGATGACCCGGCCCTTGGGGGTTACTGGTCGAAAGTTCTTTAAAGTCATCAAGATCCGGCACATCTTTTTACTGATGACCCGACCCTTGGGGGTTACTGGTCGAAAGTTTTTTAAAGTCATCAAGATCCGGCTCATCTTTTACTGATGACTCGACCCTTGGGGGTTACTGGTCAAAAGTTTTTAAGTCATCAAGACCCGGCTCATCTTTTTACTGATGACCCGGCCCTTGGGGGTTACTGGTCGAAAGTTTTTCAGTCATCAAGACCCGGCTCATCTTTTTACTGATAACCCGGCCCTTGGGGGTTAATGAGGATAATATAGTATACAACAAAACTTACCTCATGTTTGTTTTTCAGCATCCGAAGCAGGCTTTTCTCCATCTCATAACTCGCCTTCAGGCGACTTGCAAAACCAGAGAAAAGTTCTTTGAATTCCAAATGTTCATATTCAGAGAGCTTAGCCTTGGAGAGTCCATACTCAGGAACAGTTTGAGATGACGATGGCACATGCTTTCATAAAACTGTTGTGGCCGGTCTAGAAAAGCTGGTACCAGTGATAATTACAGCGTCCGGGTCTTCTGTTGTTGTCAATGGACTTGGCGGCTTGGGGGCATCCATTGTTTCCTTGGGAGAGCTAGGGAGATCCACTTGATCCTCAGGTTTGGCTTGGTCCGGGTTATCTTGGATCGGCGCCGGCTCTTTGATAGGTTCCAAGATTATGATGGGAGTTGACCCGCTAGTTTTCCTTTTCTTTGCCTGTGCCCTGAAAGAGGAAAGAGGCGCGTTGAATGACTAAAAATTTATCACCATCAGATTCAAAGTAAAATTATCAAAGGACTTACCCAGGGACACGGATCATTGGCGGAAGTGCCGACATTACTGAATCGCCAGATGTCGGAGGAGAATTCTGCAAGAGTTATATGTCGAAGATATAAGCGGGTTACAAATGCGATCCAAAGAAACACGAAGAAGTGTTGTTCAAGGATACCTCATTTGGCCTTTTCTTGTTCTTTGTTGGTAAGCCGGACACCAGATCACCGGAATGACTTCGGGTCTTCCGATTTGAAGTGTATTGTGCTTTATTTAGAAGAAAATTTGGGTCCAAACAAGCATTTGGATGTGAGAGGGGAACTTTCCCACAAATTTGCCTCACCGGCTTAGGTGGAGAAGGAGATGAATCGGAGGAAACAGAAATTACCTCTACGGAATCCTCCTGGCTTTCGTTGTCTTCATTCTATTCAAGAGACGTAGAGATATAAATACAAAGTTAACAGTAATGGATGGCGAGTTAAGAGAATATAGGTCTTTACCTCCGAAGGTGCGTCACCGACTTGAGATTCATCAGCCTCGGATGGTTCAGTCACAGCAGCTTTGCCCTTGCCCTTGGTTTTCTTCTTTGGAGGCGGCCTAGCTTGCTTCATGGCTGGCTTTTTGGGCTTCTTGGACCAAAATTTATCACCTTTCTGAAATGGCATATGTTATAAAAGGCCATAATTCGAATGAGACATAAGGAGTAAAAGACAAAAGGCGGGTTAAAGTTGCTTACCTTGGGTGCCGGGTTTGAAAGTGCGTTATATCGACTAGAGGGGGGTGAATAGGAGATTTTTAGAATTTCATCACTGAGGAAATTCCTTTTGAGGAAATTCCTCACTGATGACTAACTTACAGCGGAAACAGTAAGGGATCAGACGTGCAAACGTTCACAACAACAATATTTCAGAGTGAAGAATGTGAAAACAGATCGCACAGTAAGCAGGCACGCAGAATACGGATGATGATTAACTATCGTGAAGAATTTGGGGTTGAGGAAATTCAGAGAAAGTCTTCAGCAAATTCCTCAAACAGTCACAGTGAAAGTCATCAACACACAATACAAGGAAAGTAAAGAGTTGATGAATTAGAACTCGTTTCTCGGTGAAGACAGTTGTTGATGACCGAGTTCCAACTTCTGTGACAGTTGTACATCTAGTTTGGAGCGGCTTGGTATTGAAACCAAAGGACACCCAGTCCCGGGACACACAGTCCCTACCGTATTCTCCTTGAGCTAAGGACACACAGTCCTCGCCCAACATTCGTGGTAACTCTTCAGGGCAGACTTCCAAACCCTCACAAACTTGGTCACCCGGCTATCCACAATTGACTGCTGGATTGCTCTAGACCATGACGCCTAACCGTCTGGAGGATGCACAGTCCTAAAAGGTAAAAGGATTCAGTCCCACACAGGAACAACTTCTTCAGTGATGCTCAATCACTAGGTTTGGTTTGTGGTTTCGGTGGGTGGTGTATTTCCTCACTGATGAATTACTCTCGAAGGCTCTGAGGAATTTGGATTGCTCTTATGACAAGTGTCAGTTTCTAACGAAGCAGCCAACCAACTAGTGGTTGTGGGGGGTGGCTATTTATAGCCTGGGAGCATCCCGACATGATTTGACACTAATGCCCTTAAATAATATGACCGTTGGAGTGGATAAGACCAATGACTTGGCGTGGTTATCAAAACGGTCGGAACCCTCACCTGTGAGAGTCCTCATGTCACTCATATTCCTCACTTGAGGCTTTTGGTAGGATTAGTCTTGGGTTGAGCATCATGAGGAAATTCATTCCATAGTGTAACTTCGACCCCCTTTAACAGTACGGTGTTCCTATTACTCAAATGCGAAGAAAGTAAAACAGAAAGTGTAAATCTTCATGCTTCAAATTCTTCAGAATGATTTTCTTCAGGAACCACTGGACTTCTCAATATCAGTATCTTCATGAGGAATATCAATTTCATTGTAGATTCCTCGCGATTCATTTCTTCAGCCTCAGACCAATTTCTTCAACTGAAGACATATATTTTTAGGGGTCGATATTCTTCAAATATCTCAAACTCCTCAATGACTTATAGATCCTATGTATACTCACAAACACATTAGATACTTAACATATAAGTCTTCAAACCACCAAAATCACTAAGGGGCACTAGATGCATTTACAATCTCCCCCTTTTTGGTGGTTGATGACAATTAGGTTAAGTCTTCAACAGGGATAAAAAATATGAAGTGTAAATACTCATTTGAGGAATTTGAAAACAAGATTCAGACAGACTCCTCCTGAAGATGTGCATACCTCGAAGGTTTTGCTTTTATAGCAAATGCACATTGATGATTTATATCATGGAGATCTCCCCCTGAGTCTTGTAAATCATGCATACATACAACATATCATATGAAGAAAATGAATATGCATGATGGCAAATGGTATCTGACGAATTCTAGCATGCGTGCATTAAAACTTGAGGAATAAGCATGCGAAGAAAAACGTTCAAAAGCGTTAGAGTACCATCGGGCTTAAGTTACAACTCATTACATAAAAACTTCAGAAGAGCCAAGAGTTTGTAACTTAAATATAGTTTATAAGCCCCAAAAATATCCTGCTTGAAGACTAACTCTCGAGTTTCTTCCCCTTTGTCATCAAGTGACAAAAAGGGACAAACCGAGGACTAACGCCCGTGAAGACTTCATTTCTTGGCGGTCGAGGAAGAGCCATGATGCTTCTTGGGAGTAGTCTTCTTCCTTGGGCCGGTTGCAGTGTCGAGCTGTTCTTCATCAGATTCAGCAGTGCGGAATGAATAAAAGGAGCTGTCTTCAAGGTCTGGCACTAGAATGGGCCTGAACTTCTTCTTGGGAGGCCACGACCAGTCAAAGTCTCGCTCAAAGTTCATTTCTTCAAGCTCAGTCTGAGTCTTCAGATGTGCAAGTGTAGCCCAGGTGTGATCGAAAACCTCATGCAGATAATGATGGTTAATCTTCACAGAGTTGTGTGTTTCATTGAGGGTTTTCACAATGGCACCAAACTGGCGTTTGACCAATTTGTGGTTGCGATCCACCTTCTGGTGAAGACTGAGGAGGAGCTCTCTCGTATTCAGCACGCGAGGAGGAACGGGGCTTGCTGGACGAGTCTCAGTATCGTCCCATGAAGAATAAGCTTATGGCTCTCTGAACTGGCCATCAAGGGGCCTACTGCCTTCTTCAATCACTGATTTTCCTTTTCCATCAATGGGCTCGAAAGTTTTCTTGTTGACCCGGATAGGAGGCATATAACCAACATGGTTTTGACAATTAGCGTGAAAGTTGATGCCTGTCCTTGTCCTGATGAATCTCATGATCCACGGGGCATATATCTTGTGATCAAAGGGGCACATGGCATTGTCGGCCAAAGTCCTCAAGAAGAAATCATGGATATTGATAGGAATACCATGAATGATGTTGAAGAGGATATTCTTCATGAGGCCTACAACATCTTCTTCATCGTCATGGCCTTTGATCGGTGCCAGCAAGCTGCAGAGGATTCTGTAGACAGACCGGGGTGTGTACTTCAGCTCGTGGATGAGGAAGGTTGTTCTTGAAGATTTGCCTGCAGCCAAAGGCTTCATGAGGACTTCCATCATTCCATTTGGCAGCTCACGCTCACCATAAAGCTTCACTGCCCCATCTGAGGGAATTGGTACGGGCAGTTCTCTGAGGAGTTCAGAAGCATGAGCCTTGTAGTGAGTGTTTTGTGACATCCAGTCAAACACCCAAGTGTTGATGTCTTCAGGGTTGCCAGATATGTGAAGAGTGGCATAGAACCGAAGAATAAGCTCACTTTTCTAGTCTGATATGTCTGAGCACATTGGGAGCAAACCTGCATCGTGGAGTACACAGAGGACTGGCTCCATGCAAGGTATTGCTTCAAGCTCAACATGAGGAATATGCCTGTGCTGGAATATCTTGTTTCGTCCACAGAGCACAGAGGCATAGTAGTTCATCTGGGTCCTTGTCCAAAACTTCAGATGCCTCATTTGAGGCTTGTCATAAGGGTTCTCTCCGATGAAGTACATGCGTTCTTCAAAAAAATTTCTTTCTGAAACTTTGGACGCTTGGAGAATGGCTGACGCTGAACTGGCTGAAGATTTTGCTGAGGAATAGGGGGGAGACAACCATAGAAGTCTCTGGGTTAAGCACAATGAATGCATTGTCTTGGGCGGGTGCATTTTCTTCAACATTTGCCTCAGGCTGAGGAATTTCATCAGCTTGTACTTCATGGTGAGGAGATGATGCTTGCTCTGGCTGAGCTTCAGGCTGAGGAATTTCTGCTTCTTTCTCAGTTGGAGGAGTTGGGTCAGCCTGTTCCTCATCTTGAGGAGTCTTCTCAGAATGTTGAATTTCGTCAGCATGAGGATTTTCAGTTTGTTTTTCCTCACCTGGCTTTGTGGCAGAAGCAGTTTCATCAGCTGGTGCAGCTGATGCTTGAGCAGTTTCTGTCTGAGGAATAAGAGGTTGAGGACTGTCGTCAATCTGAATTTCCTCATCAGTGTGTTCCTCAGGGGCGACATCCTTCATTTCCTCATCTGTCTTCGTAGCTGGGTCATCAATGACGACCATCTCATAGGAAGGGGCGACATTGAGAGGCACCGGGTCCACATGAGCAGTTTTTTCAATTTCTTTGAGGCGCTTTGCCTCTGTCTCTTCTACTGCTGAGGAGGTTTTTCTCTTCTTTGCTTCCTTTTCAGCAACCCTTGTTTTCTTCACGTTTGATGCAGACGGAATTATCTTCTTCACCTTTGAAGCTTTTGGTGAAGGTGTTCTCTCTTCAGTTTCTTCAGCTGGTACTGAGGAACCAGCTGGAACAGAGTCATCAGCCTGCTTTGATGAAGCAGCTGGATCAGGAGCAGTCTCATCAGCGGCAGCAATTTCATCAGTTGGAGTTTTCGTGATGATTTCTTCAATGACCGGTTCATCAACACGACGCTCTTGGTGTACTTCCTCAGCTTGAGGAGTTTCCTCCTCATGAGGAGATGCATCTGCTGGCTCCTCAACCAAGGGCTGAGGAGTTGGTGCTGGGGGTGCGGTTCTATTGTTGTAGTCATTAACAGCACTAGTGGCCAGTTTGATGAAATTGCTCTTGATGCTTTTGCGATATGACAGCTTGGCGTACTTGTCAGTCAATTTCTGTAGCTCTGCCTGTGTTGTCACCAGTGCATCAGGAGTCAGTTTGAGGAGATTCTGCCTGAGGAACTTCTCCTTTTTGATCTTAGCAACCTTTGCCTGCCTGGCCTTCTGTTCTTTCCACTTGGCTTCATTTATGAAAGTGGCCACCATGTGGCTGATGCCAGGGGGAGTTTCAAATCATCAATATGAGTGTTTGGGTCCTCATACCAGATATTGATGTAGTCAAGGAGGACCTTGGGGTCCATGGCCAGAGGAATAGCACTGCCTGATGCTTGAGCTACTCTTTCTTGCTTGTTTCTGATAATGGCTCGCAGGGTTTCATCATCATATTCATCACTTCCCTCTGATGCAGACGGGACTGCGATGATTTTGCTGGGGCTGGGCAGAGGTGCACGTTCAGCAGTTACCAAAGTCTTCACAGGAGGAGTTGAAGACTTTCTCTTCGAGCTAGTTGCAGCTGGGAGTGAGGAGCTGGAGCTGGCGGTCGTAGGCTTCACGACTTGCTTCTGTACTGGTTTCTCTTGAGGCTTTGGAGGTGGAGCTAAGGTTTTTGGTGCTGAGGAGATTGGTACTGAGGGTTTTGGCGCTGATGGTTTTGGTGTTGAAGATTTTGGTAATGAGGGTTTTGGTGCTGAGGGTTTTGCGACAGAAGCCTGAGCAGACTTCTCGTGAGGCTTTGGAGCCCTTGGCTTTGACGACACATATTGCATTTGAGGAATTTCTGAGCCTGAGGTTTCTGCAGCTGAGGAATTAGCAGCACCGGAGGCAGCAGATGATGATTCATTAAATTTCCTCACTGCAGCTTCTGCATGCCTCTTGAGCTTGGCCAGATGCTTTTCCTTTTCATCTGGATAGTCATCAATGGTCTTGAGGCGTGAGGGATGTGCTACTTGATGATCCTCAAGTGGGGCCCTTCTGCCAGGAGGCTTCAAAGCGAATTTCTTCGCATATTTGGGAGTCACAAACCTATACTCCTTCCATTCCTTCGCCCATCGGCGTTCAATCTTCTGCAGCCGTATCTTTCTCTTGGCCATTGTCTCATTTTCATCATGCGTACAATAGTCCAAGTAAATGTCCTCAGGGATATCAGCAGCTGTGTTTTGTTCAAGTTTCTTTCCTCCCTTCTGTTTTCTGTCTTCCTCCATTTTCCTCAGTTGAGGATTTTGCTGATGATTTTGAACTCTTGAGGATTCTGATGAGCCTTGAAGAGTTTCTTCCAGAAATGCTGCAAATGAGTTAATGTGATGAGAACCGAGAGATTCATCAGCTGACATGTGTGTACCTGTGAACAGAGTATGGTTGCGAGGAATTTGGAGAGGTCATATGCGTTCTCAGATTTGAAGAAAATGGAAAAGTTTGACAGTTTGAGGAATATAACCAGTGATTGAGGAATTTGCCTAAGCATACTGTTCTTGGGTTCCAGAGTTGTACAGATCTGAAAATTCGCACAATTGAGGAATCTCGTGATAATCTTAGATGCTTAGTATAGTTCATCAATGATTGTGGTGATAGGTAGTGTTTGAGGAATCAAGTGCGCATCGTATCTTGAGGAGAAACAAATTTCACATAGAGGATGTAAAATTTTAGATCTAACTTGTTGTGAAAATGGGATATATTTACCCTGGAAGGTGCGCACGAAGAACACAGAAAGTTGTGTTTGGAGAGGCTCTTCGTTCGAGTGTCCAATGCACCCTAACTCGGCGACAGAGGACGTCTACGGCGGAGGCGGACGAAGATGGTCCGACTCCGGCGTGGTTCTGGCGACGAAGAAGTCGAGGCAGTGAAGCTCTTCCTCACCGGCGACGAGACTACCAGCGGTGGCGCTAGGGTTCGGTGGAGTGTGCTGTGGTAGGAGAGCGATGAGGCAAAGAAGAGGATGCCGAGGGGGATAAGGACATATTTATAGCCAAAAGTTACTGTTGGCACGAAAATGTCGGACCAAATAGCCCGTGCCTCTGTTATTTCGTAGGACACGTGTTGCTCCCGTACGATGCGGTGGAGATAGTGGAGATCGTGGTTATCCGATCATGGGAAGTGGGGGTTCAGTTACTGTGCCTTTAAAGAAAACAATTTTTGAAGATTTGAGGATTTTCGTTACAAAATCATCAGCTGACAAGGATGCAGTGAGGATTTTGAAGAAAGTTTCAAATAGAACGCATATGAAGAATTGAATAGACTGGATAAGTATAGCATAGAGGGAAAGTAGGGTCCGATCACATTCACTTCGCGGAAACATCAACTTGAAGAAATAGCAATAATGAATGCTATTGAGGACTAGAAATCATAGTCTGTCTAGTCAAATGAAAGTCATCAAGTGTCTTTGAAGATTTTTGTAATAAATCATCACAATGAAGAACAACTGTTTTGAAGAAAAACGCACTGTGAGAAAATTGATCATTTGAAGAAAATCAACTTGAGGAATTTCACATTGGGCGGTGGCGTTACCCACCATATAAGAATGTTGATTACAGACACCGCGTACAATTGTCGTAGGGCCCTGAGAATCAATTTCTTCGTTAATTTCTTCACATTCAGAGTGACATTCTTCATCAGTTGAAGAAAATCGATTCATCATGTGTTGCACATCTAAGTCATCAACTTTGCATAAGTGTTAGGATGTGTGCATGTTTTTACAAAACATTTGAAGATTCTAAGATATTTAGCTCACACCGCAACTTGCAAAACCTTTTCTCATCCAAGGGCTTAGTGAAGATATCTGCCAGTTGATCATCAGTCTTCACATGGTCGATGATGATATTGCCCTTGAGGACATGGTCCCGAACAAAATGATGACGAATCTGGATGTGCTTGGTCTTCGAGTGCTGTACTGGGTTGTATGCAATCTTGATAGCACTCTCATTGTCACAGTAGAGAGGCACATTCTTCATGTTGATGCTGTAGTCTTTGAGGGTTCGCTTCATCCATAGCAATTGAGCACAGCAAGAACCAGCAACAATGTACTCAGCTTTGGCAGTGGAGAGTGATACGCAGTTCTGCTTCTTTGAGGACCAGCAAACTAGTGATCTTCCGAGGAAATGGCATGTGCCTGAAGTTGACTTGCGATCCACACGGTCACCAGCATAGTTTGAATCAGAATACCCTACCAGATGAAGATTGGAGCCCTTGGGATACCATAATCCTAGTGTTGGTGTGTGAGCTAAGTATCGAAGAATATGTTTCACAGCCTTATGGTGTGATTCCTTCGGTTTTGCTTGAAAACGTGCACACATGCAAACACTAAGCATTATATCTGGCCTAGATGCACATAGATACAATAAGGATCCAATCATAGAACGATATACCTGCTGATCGAAATCTTTACCATTTTCATCAGTGCCGAGGTGGCCGTTGGTAGGCATTGGAGTCTTGGCACCTTTGCATTCGTGCATGTCGAATTTCCTCAGAACATCCTTGAGGTATTTCTCCTGTGATATGAAGATTCCATTGCTTTGTTGATGAATTTGAAGACCTAAGAAGAATTTCAGCTCCCCCATCATGGACATCTGATATGCTTCACTCATCATGTAGGCAAATTCATCACTGTATCTTTTGTCAGTACAGCCAAAAATGATATCATCGACGTATATTTGACATACAAACATCTCATTATCATAGGATTTAGTGAAAAGAGTTGGATCGAGTGAACCAGGTTTGAAGCCTTTCTTCATGAGGAATTCCTTCAATGTATCATACCATGCCCGAGGGGCTTGCTTGAGGCCATACAGAGCCTTTTTGAGTCTGAAGACTTTGTCTGGATTCTTTGGATCCTCAAAACCTGGAGGCTGAGCAACATATACTTCTTCCTCAAGCTTACCATTGAGGAATGCACTTTTCACATCCCCTCTTCTTACACCTTCGAGGACTTTGGATCTGTCAGATTCCATGATGACTACACATCTATATCTACCAAAGATGACAATCATATCAAGATCAGAAAGCATCGAGACTGACATGAGGTTAAAACCAAGGGATTCAACAAGCATCACTTTGTCCATGTGCCTATCCTTGGAAATAGCCACTTTGCCAAGTCCCAATACCTTGCTTTTACCTTTGTCAGCATATGTGATTTGCTTCAGAGGTGATGGAGTTAGTGGCATATTCATCAATAAGCTTTTATCACCAGTCATGTGATGTGTGCAGCCACTATCAAGAACCCACTCAGTATTCTTGGGTTTGTCATCCTGCAGATGAATTAGTACAACTTACCATCTCATATGCTTCATATTTGAAGAATATGATACTAATTTCATCAGATCAGTAATTTCATCATAACAGAAATGTCAGGACGTGTGAAATATTTCTATTTCATCAATCATTAGCTTGCGTCCTATCAAGCATTTCTTCAGGTCTCCAGCAAATTCTTCAGATGATGATTTTCATCTGGAGACCTGACCTGCAGAAGTGATTAGTTTGATTTCTTCACCACCCGCATCTGAAGGGGTGGCAAAGCGTTCATCATCCTGCGAGCACCATATGAGAAAGGTGGCATTGAAGCTAATGCACTTCTCTTAACAGTAGGGGGATTAAAGTACTCATATGAATATGCAGAGAACTGGTTTGAGGATTTATGAACATAATGATTTGGGGAGTAACGCTCATATTCATATTCCTTGTAGTTTCCCTGCATGTTAGACGCATAAGCACGGGTACGAGCATAGTTTTGACCAGTTGAGGATTTTGATCCTTTTGAAGACTTTGGTCCTCCTGAGGAATTTGATCTGGGGTTCAGATTCTTTAGTGGTGGTGTCATGAGGACATTCACCTGAAGATATTCGAGACAGCTTTTGGGAACCCAGATTTTCCTCAGAGGAGGGCCATTCCTGCAGTTAGTTCCAACATATCGAGCAAATACTTCACCAGATTGATTTTTGAACAGTTTATAGTTGGAATCAAATGACTCATCCGAGGAATAGGATAATTCACATGAAAAGCCAGTTAGATTAGATGGATCAAAAGGAGGCCGAGTAGCAGCAACCCATGAGGTTTTGGGATACTGCTCAGGTTTCCAATAAGATCCATCATCATTTAATTTCCTCTCAAAGGCAATTCCTTCTTTCCTCGGGTTCCTGTTCAAGATCTGCTTTTTGAACACATCACAAAGGGTTTGATGTCCTTTGAGGCTTTTGTACATGCCTGTCATGTACAATTCCTCCAACCCTGCATTTTCATCAGTAACATTTGTGTTTTCCTCAAGTGAGGAAATAGACACAACAGGTGCAGTTGAAGAATTTGTAGCAATGGTAGCATTTGATGATTCTGGTGAGGAATTAGCAGTTTCGCGTTCAATGCATTTAAGACATGGAGGAATAAATTCAACTTGACTAGCGCTGATCTGTTGAGCTAGTAATGAATCATTTTCCATACGAAGATCATCATGAGACATCCTCAGCTTCTCAAGATCAAGCTTCCTTTGAAGAAATTCATAGGAAAGCTTCTCATGATCAGTGAGGAGTGTATCATAACGATCCTGAAGATTATGAAATCTAGACTGAAGACTTTTCATGTCATCAGTGAGGATTTGGGTAAGGTTCATTTCGTCATCCAATAGATCATCACTTTTGTCTAGCAGTTTCTGAAGCTTTTCAAGAGCAGTTTGTTGTTTAGTGGCAATGATAGCAAGTTTACTGTAACTGGGTTTCTTATAATCATTAGATTCACTGTCACTTGAATCAGAGGAGGAGGCATTATTTGGTACCTTCGAACCCTTTGCCATGAAGCAATAGGTTGGAGAGAAGTCATCAGCATAGTCATCAGTATGAATGGTGCAATCATTTTCTTCAAGATTGAAGATTGACTTGCTGACGAAGGTGGTTGCTAGTGCAAGACTAGCCTGTCTAGATTCTGAGTCTTCTTCAGAACCTTATTCTTCATCACCTTGGTCTGATTCTGCCTCGGAGTCATTTCCTTGCCAATAAGTGCTCGAGCCTTTCTGAAACTAGTCTTCTTGTGTGATGAGGGCTTTGAAGATGAGGATTTTGAAGATTTCTTCTTCTTCTTCGAGTCATCAGAACTGTCATCCTTCTATTTCTTCTTCTTTGATTCCTTCCCCAACGGGGACAATCAGCAATGTAATGACGTGATTTCTTGCACTTGTGACAAGTTCGTTTCTTGTAGTCCTCAGATGATGAATCTGATTTCCTCATGTCTCTTCTTGAAGATTTACCGAACTGGCCACGTCGAGTAAATCTCTGGAATTTCCTCACGAGCATTGCAAGCTCATGTCCAAATTCTTCAGGGTCACAAATGCTGTCATCTGTGTCTTCTTCTTCAGATGAGGAAATTGCTCTAGCCTTCAGTGCACGTGGTCTGGAATAACTTGGTCCATATAGATCTCTCTTTTCTTCTAGCTGGAATTCATGAGTATTTAGCCTTTCTAGTATATCAGCTAGATCAAGCATCTTGTAATCTGGTCTTTCTTGAATCATCAGAACTAAAGTATCAAATGAAGAATCCAAAGATCTCAGCAGTTTCTTCACAACTTCGTGATCAGTGATGTCTCGAGCTCCCAGTGCTTGCAGTTCATTTGATATGTCAGGGAGGCGATCAAAGGTGTCTTGGAAGCTTTCATTGTCATGTCTTTTGAAGCGATTGAAGAGATTGCGAAGAATATCAACACGAGAGTCACGCTGGGTTGATACTCCTTCATTTACCTTGCACAGTCTCTCCCAGATCAGTGTTGCAGAGCCCAAAGCACTTACTCTTCCAAACTGGCCTGGGCTCAGATGACCACAGATGATGTTCTTCACTTGAGAATCGAGTTGGTTGAATTTCTTCAGTGATGTTCTTCACTTGAGAATCGAGTTGCTGCAGTGACACTGGTAGAGATGATGGGGACACCATTTTCCACAATATACCAGAGATCATTATCAATAGCTTGTAGATGTATTTGCATTTTGTTCTTCCAGAAGGGAAAGTTCTTTCCTTCGTAGGTAGGACATGCTGCAGTCACCTTAAACATGCCTGCAGTCGACATAACTAAAACTCCAGGTGGTTAAACCAAAATCACACAGAACAAGGGAGTACCTTGCTCTGATACCAATTGAAAGTGCGTTATATCGACTAGAGGGGGGTGAATAGGAGATTTTTAGAATTTCATCACTGATGAAATTCCTTTTGAGGAAATTCCTCACTGATGACTAACTTACAGCGGAAACAGTAAAGGATCAGACGTGCAAACGTTCACAACAACAGTATTTCAGAGTGAAGAATGTGAAAACAGATTGCACAGTAAGCAGGCACGTAGAATACAGATGATGATTAACTATCGTGAAGAATTTGGGGTTGAGGAAATTCAGAGAAAGTCTTCAGCAAATTCTTCAAATAATCACAGTGAAAGTCATCAACACACAATACAAGGGAAGTAAAGAGTTGAGGAATTAGAACCCGTTTCTCAGTGAAGACAGTTGTTGATGACCCAGTTCCAACTGCTGTGACAGTTGTACATCTGGTTTGCAGCGGCTTGGTATTGAAACCAAAGGACACCCTGTCCCAGGACACACAGTCCCTACCGTATTCTCCTTGAGCTAAGGACACACAGTCCTCGCCCAACACTCGTGGTAAGTCTTCAGGGCAGACTTCCAAACCCTCACAAACTTGGTCACCCGGCGATCCACAATTGACTGCTGGATTGCTCTAGACCATGACGCCTAACCGTCTGGAGGATGCACAGTCCTAAAAGGTAAAAGGATTCAGTCCCACACAGGAACAACTTCTTCAGTGATGCTCAATCACTAGGTTTGGTTTGTGGTTTCGGTGGGTGGTGTATTTCCTCACTGATGAATTACTCTCGAAGGCTCTGAGGAATTTGGGTTGCTCTTATGAAAAGTGTCAGTTTCTAACTGAGCAGCCAACCAGCTAGTGGTTGTGGGGGGTGGCTATTTATAGCCTGGGAGCATCCCGACATGATTTGACACTAATGCCCTTAAATAATATGACCGTTGGAGTGGATAAGACCAATGACTTGGCGTGGTTATCAAAACAGTCGGAACCCTCAACTGTGAGAGTCCTCATGTCACTCATATTTCTCACTTGAGGCTTTTGGTAGGATTAGGCTTGGGTTGAGCATCATGAGGAAATTCATTCCATAGTGTAACTTCGACCCCCTTTAACAGTACGGTGTTCCTATTACTCAAATGCGAAGAAAGTAAAACAGAAAGTGTAAATCTTCATGCTTCAAATTCTTCAGAATGATTTTCTTCAGGAACCACCGGACTTCTCAATATCAGTACCTTCACGAGGAATACAATTTCATCGCAGATTCCTCGCGATTCATTTCTTCAGCCTCATACGAATTTCTTCAACTAAAGACATATATTTTTAGGGGTCGATATTCTTCAAATATCTCAAACTCCTCAATGACTTATAGATCCTGTGTATACTCACAAACACATTAGATACTTAACATATAAGTCTTCAAACCACCAAAATCACTAAGGGGCACTAGATGCACTTATAGGGTTAATCTTGCAGAAGGGTTTGAGGCCTATTTGGCCGCATTTTGCCGCAGGCTCGCCGGTCAGCTTCTTGATGGTGGCGACAATATCATTTTCTGTTAAAGCCGTGCGGAAGTAACATTGAGGATGATCTAGGGTGCCGTCAAATTCACACATTAACCCGTCCCGACGACTTAAAGGGAGGATGCGACATTCGACCCAGCAGCGGATCAAGTCAACCCGAGTAAGGCCGTTGTTTGTCAAAGATCTTAACTCGGACAATACTGGGATAAAATATGATTCCTCTTCTTCGGTGAGCTTGTCCGGGAGCTTGAAATTCGTTGGAAGGCGATCTTCCCTATAACCCACAATCTTGTTTTCACCTACAGGTGAGGTCTCTTGACAATAGAACCAAGACTCGCCCCAGCCTTTGGGGTGGCTTGGCATGGCGAGTGACGGAAATGGGCTATCCATGCGGCACTGAACATTTACACCGCCGAGCTCCAGGCTGGGGCCATTGTGAAATTCCATTTGGCGACTTAAGTGGAAGAAATGCCAGAATAAGGGAACTGAGGGTTCCATCCGCAGGTAAGCCTCACAAAACACCTGGAACTAGCATAGGTTGCTTATCGAATTGGGCCCTAGATCCTGGAGGCGGACATTCATGAAAGCCATGGCGTCTCTAAGGAACTTCGATCCAGGCGGCTTAAAACCCCGCTCAAGGTGTTCAACGAAAACAACTATCTCCCCTTCTTTGGGATTGGGGATTTCCTCTCCGAACCCGGTACGCCAACCGATAACATCCCGAGGGTCCAAATTTCCCGTTTTCACATAATCCTTTAGTATGGCATCATTGACCTTGGTAGGGAGCCAGCCACTTTTGAAGACGGCGCCCATGCTACAAAGGAATAAAGTATGGGTGAATTGACACGCCAGAACATCTACTGTAAGAGGTGAAACAATTTCATTTGACTCGCCAAGTAATTTGTCCGCGGGCTGAGAAATAATCTTGACCCGCCAAATGAAGGCCCGAGTCAGGTTGCTATGGAGACTTACGAAGTTTGGCTACTTAAAGGGGTTGAGTCTCAAGGCGTCAGAGGTATTTATTCAAAAATGGTGAAGTATGAAGACTACAAACAATTTTCACATAACGAGCGGTAGATTATGGATCTACTCGACAGCTGAAAATAAATGCGGAAAATGACCGGATACGGCAACCTACGACCAAGATGGGATAATGCTGTTGGTTTCGTAAAATACTACTCTAAGTGTGCAAATCAAGGGCGGATGAATAAAGGTATTAGAGACATTGGTTTTCTCGTCGTCATCGATATCAACTAATCAAGAACAAGTAACAACTATTCGGCAAAGCATCAAGAACATGGCAGTGATGAACTTCGAGAGAGAACTTGGATCTACTCTTAAAATGGCGGAAGCTAACCTGGTGGATATGGCTGGAGATGTCCGAAGAAGGGCTTGCCGCGAGCACTGCGCGGACGATGACGAAGGTCCCGGACGAATGCGAGAGCTTCAAGATTGCGACGAGATGTTCGGCGACGATGAGGTGGACGGCGGCGACAAAGTGCTCGACCACGGCGAGGCGATCGATGGCGACGAAACTGCTCGGCCACAACAAGGTGTACGGCGGCGACGAAGTCTTCGGGCAGCGCAGAAGCTTTCGAGCGGCGGTGAGGACTTCGAATGGCGGCGGAGCTCTCGGGTGGCGACGAGATTTTCACTGCGATATGGGGAGAAAAGGTGACAGGACTAGTGGGTGGATTGCACCCAGTCTTGTCCCCCACCTATTTAACAGGGCAGGCGCTGGAATCGAGGCGCCACGAGCGGGAACCGCCAAACGATAAGGATTCGCCATGATGGCGCTCCGAAATTTTTGGGATAGCAATACCAAAGGATCCGTTGGGCTTACGTCATGATCTTTTCCGGAATTCAAGGGATAAGAAGATACCAACGAAAAATGGTTTGGCGATTTTAAGTCTTTCCGCAAGAGATGGCGGGTTAAGTTCATGGCCTAATGTTGGGGATATTACCTATTGATAACCCGCCCTAGTTGGGCCGGGTCACCAAATTAGGCGATTCATCTAAGCGTGGTTCGGGCCTTCGCCTGGCAAGACCAAAGGTGGTATGGCGGTTTACAACTTCCGGAAGGTTTCCAAGCTTTGGAAGATGGCGACTTAGAGATCGTAAGGGTCACGGTTTGTAGAAAGGAAAGTACCCTTGTGAACCCTAGGGACTCGACCTGTATATAAGGGCGAGTCCTAGGGAAGAAGAGGGCAGGTTAGAAATCATCGAGTGCTAGGTCTGGCGAGTTACGCCCTCCTTGTAATCGAAACTCCATCAATACAACTCAAAGCAGGACGTAGGCCTTTACCTCCTCATGAGGGGCCGAACCTGGGTAAATCTCCATCTCACTCCCGTTCAACCCCTTTGAGTCGCCACCAAAGTGCGATGGCTCCAATACTAAGTCCTTTCACGAGGACAACTGCCGTGACAAAACCACGACAGGTAGCAAGAAGAATTTCTGGCGCCGTTGCCAGGGAGCATCAAGTCAAGAATAGTCTTCCTCCAACGTGTCAATTTCTGGCACCGGGGACTGTTCTAAGTGAAGCTTATCCAAGTAACTGTTGCAAACTCATATCTTGCATTTACCTTTTTTGCCTCTCGTTTTCCTCTCCCCCACTTCCAAAAAACAAAAATTTACAATTTTTTTTGCCTTTTTCGTTCGCCCTTTTCTTTCGCTTGCTTTCTGTTCGCTTGTGTGCTTCTGTGCTTGCTGAAGTCACCATGAATGAAAACACCAAACTTTGTGACTTCTCGATTACTAATAATAATGATTTTATTAGTACTCCGATTGCTCCCGCCACTAGTACGGAATCATATGAAATCAATGCTGCTTTGCTGAATCTTGTTATGAAAGAGCAATTCTCCGGCCTTCCTAGTGAAGATGCCGCATCCCATCTTAATGTCTTAATTGAGTTATGCGATATGCAAAAGAAGAAAGATGTGGATAATGATGTGATTAAACTAAAGCTATTTCCGTTCTCATTGCGAGATCGAGCAAAAACTTGGTTTTCATCTTTGCCCAAAAATAGTATTGATTCTTGGAACAAGTGCAGAGATGCTTATATATCCAAGTATTTTCCACTGGCTAAGATTATCTCTCTCCGTAATGATATCATGAATTTTAAGCAACTAGATCATGAACATGTTGCACAATCTTGGGAGAGAATGAAATTGATGATTAGAAATTGTCCCGCTCATGGCTTGAGTCTTTGGATGATTATACAAATCTTCTATGCTGGTTTGAATTTTGCTTCTAGAAATATCCTTGATTCCGCCTCCGGTGAAACTTTCATGGAAATCACATTAGGAGAAGCCACAAAAATCCTAGACAATATCATAACAAACTATTCTCAATGGCATACTGAAAGGTCACCTATTAGTAAAAAAGTGCACGCTTAGAAGAAATTAACTCCTTGTGTGCTTAGATGGTTGAGTTAATGAAATTGTTTGCTAGTAAAGGTGCTCCTTTAGATCCAAATGATATGCCCTTGTCTTCCTTGATTGATAGTAGCAATGAGAGCTTGGATGTTAATTTTGTTGATAGGAATAATTTTGGCCACAACAATGCTTTTAGAGGTAACTATATTCCTAGGCCTTTTCCTAGTAATCCCTCTAATAACTTTGGAAATTCCTACAACAATGCTCATCGAAATTACAATAAATTACCCTCTGATTTAGAGAGTAATATTAAAGAGTTTATGAACTCGCAAAATATTTTCAATGCATCCATAGAAGAAAAATTGCTCAAAATTGATGACTGCGCTAGGAGCATTGATAGAATCTCTCTTGATATTGATGCTTTGAAATTCGGATGTGCTCCTCCCAAGATCAATATGGATGAAACTTTTAAAGCTATGTGTGTTTCCATGAATGAGATTAAAGAAAGAACCGCCCAAATTCGTGCTAGACATCAATGGCTTAAAAAGGCGTGTTCTCGTGATGAGAATCACGAAGATCTTAAAGTGCTTGGTGTGACTCCTATTGAATCCTTGTTTTCTAGTGTCAAACCTAATGGTGATGGGGCTGGATATGAATCCACTTTGGTTGAGAAACGCCCCAACGATTCGGAGTCTATCTATCTTGATGCTAAAAGCATTGAAAGGGGAGTAGAGGATATCAAAACTTTGAGTAGTAATGAAACTACTACTTCGGATTTCAGGGAGTTCAATTATGATAGTTGCTCTTTGATTGAATGTATTTCCTTGATACAATCCATGCTAAACTCTCCACACGCTTATAGCCAAAACAAGGCCTTTACCGATCATATCGTCGATGCTATGATGAAATCTCTTGAAGAGAAACTTGAATTGGAAGTTTCTATTCCTAGAAAACTTCATGATGAGTGGGAACCTACTATCAAAATCAAGATAAAAAACTATGAATGCAATGCTTTGTGTGATTTGGGTGCTAGTGTTTCCGTGATTCCAAAGTCCTTATGTGATGTTCTAGGCTTCAATGAGATTGATGAGTGCTGTCTTAATTTGCATCTTGCGGATTCTACTGTTAATAAACCCATGGGAAGTATCAATAATGTTCTTATTATTGCAAATAGGAACTATGTACCCGTGGATTTCATTGTGCTTGATATTGATTGCAATCCGACATGTCCTCTCATTCTTGGTAGACCTTTCCTAAGGACTATTGGTGCTGTCATCGATATGAAGGAAGGGAATATTAGATTACAATTTCCATTAAATAAGGGCATGGAACACTTTCCTAGAAATAAAATAAGATTTCCTTATGAATCCATGATGAGGGCTACTTATGGTTTGAGCACCAAAGACGACGATACGTGATTCTATCGCCTTATGACTAGCTAAGGGCGTTAAACAATAGCGCTTGTTGGGAGGCAACCCAATGAATTTATCTTTGCTTTTTTTGCTTTCTGTTTTGTTGCAGCCACACCGTCATAATTCTGTTATGATTGTGTTTTTTGTGTTTCTTTTTGTGTTTGTGCCAAGTAAAACCATTATGACTAGTTTTGGTGATGGTTGTTTGATATTGCTGAAAAGGACAAAAACTTTTCTCTCATGAAATTATTTTTCATTTTTATCCAGAAAGAGATTTTAAGTTGATTCTTTTTGCTTATGGTTTATATGCCAATTTACCAAATTGTCATAATTGTTCATAATTTTTGAGATACCATAAGTATACGAAGTATACAGATTGCTACAGATTGATCTGTTTTTTTGACAGATTCTGTTTTTGTTGTGTTGATTGCATATTTTGATGAAACTATGGATAGTATCGGGGGGTACTAGCCATGGGAAAGTGAGAATACAGTAATATAACACCAATATAAATAGGAATCAAGTTTGCTAAAGTACCTAAAGAAGTGGTAGTTTGTTTTCTTGTGCTAATGATATCACGAGTTTCTGTTTAAGTTTTGTGTTGTGAAGTGTTCAAGTTTTGGGTGATGTTCTCATGGACAATGGGATAAAGAGTGGAAAGATCTCAAGCTTGGGGATGCCCAAGGAGTCCCAAGCCAAATTCAAAAACACCAAAAAGCCTAAGCTTGGGGATGCCCCGGGAAGGCATCCCCTCTTTCGTCTTCAATCCATCGGTAACATTACTTGGAGCTATATTTTTATTCACCACATGATATGTGTTTTGCTTGGAGCGTCGTGTATTATAGGAGTCTTTTCTTTTTTTTGTGTCACAATCATCCTTGCTGCACACCTTTTGAGAGAGACATGCACTCATCGTGGATTTGCTAGAATACTCTTTGAGCTTCGGTTATATCTTTTTAGTTAGGCAATTTAGCTCACATGTGCTTCACTTATATCTTTTGAGCTAGATAACTTTGCTCTAGTGCTTCACTTAGATCTTTTTAGAGCACGGCGGTGTCATGTTTTGGAGAAATAATAACTCTCGATCTTCACTTATATCTTTTTGAGAGTGCTCTCTTTGAGTAACTTGGTAGTTGGCTTGTGCTATGAAAGTAGTCCTAAAGATGAAGGCATCAAAAGAGGATATAATGAAACTTCCATATTTATGTGCATTGATTAGTAAAGAGAAGTTTGATTCCTCTCAATTAGTTTTTAGACATGGATTTGGTAAATTAAGAGTAATGTTAGTAGGGTGTTGTGAATCTAGAAATACTTGTGTTGAAGTTAGTGACTCCTGTAACATGCACGTATGGTGAACCGCTATGTTAGGAAGTTGGAGCATAATTGATTTATTGATTGTCATCCTTCGTGTTGCGGTCGGGATTGCACGATGGTTAACACCTACCAACCCTTCCCCTAGGAATATGCGTTTAGCGCTTTTTCGATTACTAATAAAACTTTCGCAATAAGTATATGAGTTCTTCTTGACTAATGTGAGTCCATGGTATAGATGCACTTTCACCTTCCACCGTTGCTAGTCTCTCTAGTACCGCGCAACTTTCGATGGTGCACAAAACCACCATGTACCTTCCTCAAAACAGCCACCATACCTACCTATCATGGCCTTTTCATAGCCATTCCGAGATATATTGCCATGCAACCCCCACCATTCCGTCTCATGACTTGTGCCGTCACTTCCATATTGCCATTGCATGATGGTAAGATAGCTAGCGAGATGTTTCAACGTCATACGCTAAGCTAGATCGTTGCACATCCCGGTACATTGCCGGAGGCATTCCCTATAGAGTCATCATTGCTCTAAGTGTTGAGTTGTGAGTAAATAAAGTGTGATGATCATCATTATTAGAGCATTGTCCCATGTGAGGAAAAATGAAAAGAGGCCAAAGATGCCCAACAAAAAAAATGGAAGAGGCCAAAGAGCCCAAACAAAAAAAGAGAGAAAAATAGAGAAGGGACAATGCTACAATCTTTTTACACACTTGTGCTTCATAATAGCACCATGTTCTTCATGATTGAAAGTCTCTTGTTTTGTCACCACCATATACTAGTGGGAATCTTCATTATATAACTTGGCTTGTATATTTGTGACAACCCGATGCTGACGTTCCAGAAGATTCCCCTTTATTTCCGTTTCCGTCGTGTGAATATTTTGTTGGTTGCATCATCATTTAGTTTGCATCATGGCATCATGCATGGCATCATGTCAACTGTGTTTTGTCGGTGTTGCTTGTTGCTCCATGTTGTTGGGTGTTAATGCTTGTGAGTGGCGTTGTTTTGTGGGAGTGATGAGAGTGGGTGCAACAGAGCCACTTCAAAACCCTGTTGCACCGAGGACGTAAAATCCTTCTCTCCTCTCTATTCTATTTTGTGATTGCGTAAAAGATTTCAGTTTTAACACCCTTTTAAAAGTTCGTCTTCTTTTAAAAATCCTTTTATTAAATGTGGGGGCAACCCCTTGGGTTACTTTTATTTTTTTCCTTTTGTTTTATTTCAAAACTAGAGTCTCATTTTATTTGTAAAAGGGGTTTTATTTTATTCTCTTGCAAAAAGGGTTTTATTTTATTCTTCAAAAAGGTTTTATTTTTATTCGTTAAAAAATGCCCAAACTATTTTATAGTTGGGGTTTGTTTTAAAGGAGTCAAAAGTATTTTTTAATTTTGTTTAATTCTTTTCGTTGCGTGAGTTTTTCTGTTTTAAAAAAAACCAAAAGACGAAACAAAATGGAGAGAGGGAGTTGCCAACCCAAGGCACAGCCGGCACAAGGCCCAGCTCGCCCCAACTCTAGCGAGGCCTCGCTCCCGATCCCTCTCCTCTCCCTGTTTCTCCCTGTCGTCGTCCTCCCGACCCCCTTTCTCCCTCCTCTCGTTCTTCCCTCTCTGCCTTCCCCCTCACGCAGCCTCCCTGCCCCGTCCCGGTCTCCAGCCCCGAGCCGCCGCAGCTCGCCTCCCTCGCCCGTGCTGCTCCACCCCGCGCCATGGCCGCCGCCTCCTGCGCCTTCGCCTCAACCTCGCCGCCTGCATCGCCGCCCCTGGTCTCCCGAGCTCCACCATTCGCCGACCTCGCCTCCCCGTGCTACGCCCCGTCGAACCGCCTCGCGCGCCAGGTTCCCATGGCCTCGGCCTCGCCCCTCACCCGCGTGCTCGTTTCCAGCCCCGTGCCGCCAGCAGCGCGCCACCTCGCCCCAGGCCCCGCACAAGCCACCCTGCCATGGCCTCGACCTCTCGCCGGAGATGCGCCCCGCCGTGCTACCGTCGCCACAGGTTCCCCGGTCGCCACGAGGACGCTGGCCCGCCTCGTCGTTCTCCCCTGTGCCCCATGCCCGGAGCTCCACCATTAGGCCGACCGCTGCCAGTTGCTATTGCCATTGCTCTGCTGCCCACTGTCCCATTGCGTTGCTGCTGCCATGCGCTAGCTGCTACTTGCTAGCCTATTGCTGCCTCCCTGCCGCCGTTGGGTGGCTTTGGTGTTGCATGTTGTTGTAGTTGCCGCTGCTGCCGAGTTGCTGTTGCTGCTAGCTTGCGTGCCTGCCGCTAGCTATTGCTGTCACTGCCGATGCATTGGCTGCTGCTTGCTGCTTAGTGCTAGGCTGCTAGCTGCTGCTAGTAGCTCCCGCCTGTTGCCGCTTTGCCTTGCTATTGCTAGTTGCTTAGGTGCTGCTTGTTGCGGCTAGGCAGCTTAGTGCTTGCTGCTGCCTTGCTTGCTTTGTTAGGTGCTGCTAGTTGTATTTGCTAGGCTAGGTTGCTAGATGTTAGTTGCTGCCGCTTGTAGCCGTGGCCTCCGCTCGCCTTTGCCTGTGCTGCGTGCCGCTATGTTGCTCGTCGTCGACGCCTGATGTTGCTGAGAGTTGCTGCTTGCTGGCGTTGCTTGCTTGTGCTGCCGCTTGCCGTCGCCTCTTAGACCATCCCCGCCATCGTGGGTCATCGACAAGTTCGCCGAGTCCACGACGTCCTCGATGACCCCCGGACATCTCCGGAACCGTGTTCGACTACCATCGACGAGACCCGAGTACCACGACGACAACGACTTCCACGACGACATATGTCTTCACCGCTGCGATCCAATCCGCTCCAACATGCATGCTTCGAAGGTATACCGATGGGACGTGTCGTGTACCGAATGCAAATGATGTATGAGATGTACCGTATGTTAGCGTCGTATGTTTGCCCGTTGCCCGTTGTCTTCCTTCTCGTCGTGCCCTCGACACATGGGAACCTGATAAGTGAGATCACCCCATCTTTATTTAGCGTTCCCGCACACGCTTCCTATACGTTGGCACGACATCTCGTTGAGTATCGGGATAGGAACGTTGCCGTGGCATCATTTCCGTCTTGCTGCCATGGTTTCCTTTCTCTTGCCGTGGCGACACATGCTTCTTTTCTCTTCTTGCCGTGATGTGATGAACTCGCATGCATGACGCATTCATGGCATAATAACCTTGTGTTGCATGTTTTTTTTGACGTAGCTCCGTTCTAAGTTCCGTGTGTTAAGCGACTAGGATTACATGTAGAATCACCGCTTCACCCCTTGCCATGTTAACAACATTTAATATTGCATGTAAATAAACGGGAGTGAACTAAATAATTAAACATGAAGTGATATGTCTCCATCGTATCTACTTTTCCAAACTCTTTTGCCCTTGTTTTGGACTCTAATTTGCATGATTTGAATGGAACTAACCCGGACTGACGGTGTTTTTAACAAAATTGCCATGGTGTTGTTTTTGTGCAGAACGACCTGAAAATTTACGGAGAATATTTCTGGAAAATATCTAAAATACCTGCACAAAGATCCACCGGAGGGGATGGGCCAGTGGGCCACAAGCCCTGTAGCCGCGGCCTCCCCCCTGGTCGCGGCTACCAAGCTTGTAGGGCCCACGTGGCTCTGCCGCCCCCAATTCTAGCGATGTTTATTCCCTTTCATCCCGGAAAAAATTAGGAGAGAAGAGTTCATCGAGTATCACAATCCAAAGGCGCCGCCACATCCCATTCTTGACGTGGAGGCCCGATCTGGAGTCCGTTTTGGGCTCCGAATCAAGGAGATCGTCGCCATCGTCATCATAAACCTTCTTCCCTCTCCAATTCCATGAAGCTCTTCCTCGTTCGTGAGTAATCTATTCGTAGGCTCGCTGGGCGGTGATGAGTAGGATGAGATCTAACATGTAATCGAGTTAGTTTTGACGGGGATTGATCCCTAGTATCCACTATGTTCTGAGATTGATGTTGCTACTACGTTGCCATGCTTAATACTTGTCACCAGGGCCCGAGTGCAATGATTTCAGATCTGAAATTATTATGTTGTCACCAATATATGTGTGTTTTAGATCCGATCTTGCAAGTTTTAGTTACCTACTATGTGTTATGATCCGGCAACCCCGGAGTGACAATAACCGGAACCACTCCCGGTGATGACCATAGTTTGAGGAGTTCATGTGTTCACCAAGTGCTAATGCGTTGGTCCGGTTCTTTATTAAAAGGAGAACCTTAATATCCCGTAGTATCCATTTGGACCCCGCTGCCACGGGAGGGATGGACAATAGATGTCATGCAAGTTCTTTTCCCTAAGCACGTATGACTACACACGGAATGCATGCCTACATCACATTGACGAACGAGAGCTAGCCACATATCTCTCCGCGATATAACTGTTGCATGATGAATATCATCCAACAAATCACCGATCCATTGCCTACGAGTTTGTCCCACTGCTACTGTTACTTGCTTTGCTCTGCTGTTGTTACTACTGTTGCTGCTACTGTTACTTGCTACTACTGTTACTTGCTTTGTCCCGTTGCTGCTGCCACTACTGTTGCTACTACTGTTACTTTGCTGTTGCTGTTACTTGCTACTGTTGCTACTTGCTACTGGTGTCACTATTGCTGTTCCTTGCCACTACTATTACTCGTTACACTGCTGCTACCTGCTACAATACTTTTCTGGCGCCGTTGCCGGGGACTGTCAGCAGCTCTTTCCTAGCACCGTTGCTATCATACTACCTTTGCTGCTTATATCCTGCTTGCAGATACTAATCTTTCAGGTGTGGTTGAGCCGACAACTCAACTGCTAATATTGGAGAATATCCTTTCACTCCCATCGTGTCGAACCAACAAATTTGGGTTGAATACTCTACCCTCGAAATCTCCCGCGATCCCACACGCTGGTGGGCCATTGCAAGACAATTGCTAATTGTTGAGCAACTGGAAGCATCTCTTTTCTGGCGCCGTTGCCGAGGAGGACAGCTATATTCTCTGAGTGACTTGGGATTTATATCTGCTGATCACTATGAAGAATCTGAAAGATCAAAGAACCAAAGTCTTGCCCTAAACTACGAGGGGAGGTAAGGAACTTCCATCTAGCTTTGCACTTGATTCACCTTCAGTTATGAGTAAGTTTGCGACACCACCTCCTGCTAGAAATCTTGATATGTCGCTTGTGCTAAATGATGCTAGAGATGCTACTGCTATTGATGATGCTTATGATGATGCTATGCCTGATACTGCTAGAGATGCTATGCCTGATACTGCTAGAGATGCTATGCCTGATACCGCTAGAGATGCTATGCCTGATACTGCTAGAGATGCCATGCCTGATACTGCTAGAGATGCTATGCTTGATATTGCCTTGCCTGATGATGCTAGAGATGCTATTTTGCCTGATGATGCTATGCTTGATACTGCTAGAGATGCTACTTTGCCTGATATGCCACTAGGGGTATTCCTTGATGCTCATATTGCTAGAGTTACTGCCAATGCTCGTGATGCGTCTGAAACTGCCGATACTATTGAGATAGAACCTACTTTTGCTCCTGCTAGATCTAGCTCTCCTAGATATGAATTGCCTGATATACCTGAGGGTTATGTTATGGAGGGAGAGATAGCTGAGGATGTTCTTGCGTGTAAGGATGCCTATGACGCTGAGAAATTACTTCTCAAGTAGAAGGAAAAATCTCTGAAAGCTAGTATGAAATACGACCCGAAGTTTGCCACTTCACCTATCTTTATCACCGATAAGGATTATGAATTGTCTGTCAACCCTGAGATAATCTCTCTAGTCGAATATGATCCTTTCCACGGTTATGAGTCTGAGACGGTCGTAGCCCATCTTACCAAACTACACGATATAGCCACCCTTTTCACTAGTGAGGAGAAGATCCGCTACTACTATATCCTTAAGTTGTTTCCTTTCTCTATAAAGGATGACGCTAAAGCCTGGTTCACTTCTCCTTCTCCTGGATGTGTGAGTAATCCCCAGGATATGGTCTATTACTTCTGTGAGAAATATTTCCCTGCCCATAAGAATAAAGCTGCCTTGCAGGAAATATAAAACTTTGCTCAACTCAAAGAAGAGAGTCTCCCACAAGCTTGGGGGAGGCTCATCCAGCTACAGAATGCTTTGCCTGATCACCCTCTTAAGAAGAATGAGATACTTGATATCTTCTATAACGGACTTATCGATGCTTCTAGAGACCACCTAGATAGTTGTGCCGATTGTGTTTTTTAGGGAACAAACTGTAGAACAAGCTGAGATTCTACTGAATAACATCTTGATCAACGATAATGCTTGGACTATTCCCGAACCACCTCCTAAGCCAACTCCTAAGTAAAGAGGTATTCTATTCCTCAGTCCCGAAGATATGCTAGAAGCCAAGAAATCTATGCAAGAGAAAGGCATTAGATCTGAAGAAGTCAAAAATCTACCGCCTATCTAAGAGATCCATGGTCTCGATAACCCGATACAAGCAGTAGAGGTGAATTATCTGCGTAGATTCAATGAGAGTGATATTCCTTTTGACAAACCTGCTAGCCTATGCTTTGATGAAATTGACAACTTTGTTGCCAAACAATAGAGTTTCAATGATTATGTTAGCAGACAATTGGAACAAAGTACTCGTATGCTTAGTCATTTAAGTGCTTGTGTAGACAGAAATGTCAATGATCTGAAGCTTCTGAGTAAACATGCCTCTAAGATTACTACTCAGGTAGAACAAGTACTTAAAGCTCAGAATGACTTGCTCAATGAATTAAATGACAACTCTGTCAGAGTCATTACTAGAGGAGGCAAAATGACTCAGGAACCTTTGTATCCTGAAGGCCATCCTAAGAGAATTGATCAAGATTCTCAAGGAATTAATGCTGATACACCCAGTCATCCTAAAAATAAGAAGAAGGATGATAGAAACCTACATGTCAGTTCACCAAATACTATCACACCTGAAGAACCAAAAGATATTTCAGCGTCTGATGCAGAAACACAATCTGGTGATGAACATGAACCTGGTGACAATATGGACAGCGAAGTTCATAATAATGCTCAACCTAGCAATAACAAGGATGTGGATATTGAACCTACGGTTATTCCTGATAACCCACAACCTAAGAGATACAACAATAATTACTTCACTGCTAGGAAGCATGGTAAAGAAAGGGAGCCATGGGTTCAGAGACCCATGCCCTTTCCTCCTAAGCCATCCAAGAATAAGGATGATGAGGATTTTGAGAGCTTTATTGAAATGTTGAGACCCGTCTTTCTGCAGATGCGGTTAATTGATATGCTCAAAATGTCTCCATATGCCAAGTACATGAAAGATATCGTGACTAATAAACGGAAGATACCAGATCTTGAGATCTCCACCATGCTCGCCAATTACACTTCCAAAGGTGGAACTCCTAAGAAACTTGGTGATCCCGGAGTGCCCACTATACCTTGCTCCATTAAAGGAATTTATGTAAGAACTGCCTTTTTTGACCTTGAAGCCGGTGTTAGTGTTATGCCTCTCTCTCTCTATCGTAGACTTGAACTGGATAAGTTGACACCCACTGAAATTTCTCTGCAAATGGCCGACAAATCAACTGCTTTCCTTGTCGGCATTTGCGAGGATGTGCCTGTTGTGGTTGCTAACGTTACTATCTTGACAGACTTTGTTATCCTGGATATTCCTGAGGATGATGCCATGGCGATCATTCTTGGAAGACTATTCTTAAACACCGCAAGGGCTGTCATAGATTGCAGCAAAGACAATGTCACCTTCCATGTCAACGGTAATGAGCATATAGTGCACTTTCCAAAGAAACGATATCAAG
Source organism: Hordeum vulgare subsp. vulgare (assembly GCF_904849725.1). Classification (NCBI taxonomy): domain Eukaryota; kingdom Viridiplantae; phylum Streptophyta; class Magnoliopsida; order Poales; family Poaceae; genus Hordeum; species Hordeum vulgare. Next base: position 274,037,991 of record NC_058521.1, on the reverse strand, counting down.
TACATTGCATCAATGCTATCAAAAAAACTTCATCGATTCTTATTGGGAGCTTTGAATGCTCTATTCCTCGTGTTAAGATGAAGTATGATTTGCTTGTTGGGGGAGATTCGTGTCCCCATTGAGGTGACTTAGTGGCTATTCGACAATTCTCTGTTTCCTTTTGCGATTTGAAAAGGTTTTGTCATGAGGATTTGATCAACCCCATTGACGGATTTCTTTCGATAACCATGAAATGGATGAATCAAAGAGTCACATACCTCTGTTTAAGCTTTCACTTTCTGTTGCTTAGAAGGAAATTGATAGATTTAGTTTAGTTTTTCTTGTTTTCTGTTTTAGCGTCCCGGAGAAAAGTACCCCGAAAATAAAAGTTCTCCGATGGTCCTGAAAATCAAATATGATCTTTTCTGGATTTTTTGAAAAATAATGGGACTAAGAGCTGGCCTGGGGGCCACAAGCCCTGTAGCCGTGGCCTCCCCTGCGGCCGTGGCTACCAAGCTTGCGGGGCCCACAGGGACCCCCTCCACTCATTCCAGCTCCAGAAAAAAATCGTTTCATAGCTCAAACCTGTGTTCTTGCTCATTTGGCTGTGATTTTCGATCTCCTTGCTCAAAGCACCATTCTTCGAACCGCTTTGGGGAAATTACTCCTTGGTAAGTGACTCCTCCATTGGTCCAATTAGTTTCTACTCTAGTGCTTTATCCTTCGCGTATTCTTGCTACCTTGGTGACCCTGTTCTTGAGCTCGAAATGTTGATTTAACTGGTCCCAAGTAGTTTTAACGCGTGATACGGTCTCTAGGCACTAGTAGGAGTAGTTGCTACAAGGTGTGGTTGGTATTTATTCACTTTTCTCTTGAACTTCAAAAATTTCAGCAAAAAGAAATTATGTTCAGGAGGAAGTTTCATGGTGGTTCCTCAAGTAAGAAGGGTCCCCGTCTTTCTATCCGGGAGCCCGATCCTTATCAACTAAGGGACGCACCGGTACAACCATGTGAATGGCCTTCCGATGAGTTCATGATCGAAGCAGGCTTCAAGGATGAGTTTGATACACTTGTCCGCAATGCCGGGTTAGAAGAATTCCTCTCAGATAAATGTGAACTGTATGCTATCCTCACTGCCTCTTTCGTGTGTAGATTTAACTTTTCAGTTGGCCGTGACTCATCCATACTGCTTGATCTGTATGATAAATCCTACACCATGGAGTTGGAGGATTTCAATAGGATTTGCAAGATACCCGATGGGGGTAGTCTTAATGATCCTGCTAAGTCTTCGGTCAGAGATTTTGTCTCTAGTATAACTGTTGGAGAAACTAGAGACATCACGCAAGCTACCATAGGAAGCATTCATTTCCCTGCCTTGCACTACTTTGCCCTCTTCATAGGTAGATGCATGAATGGCAAGGTTGAACATTGTCACCTATGCGCATCCGACCTTAGTATCCTTAAGAGCGCAGTAACAGGTGACAGGAGCTTCAACATGGGAGCTATAATAGCAAGGAGGCTGAATAATAATGCCATTGATGGGGATTTCTTTGGTGGGATTTATGCTACGCGCTTAGCAAATTTTCTTGGAGTACCCATCCGCGTAGGTGATCCCCCGCTCCATACAACTTTCCTTGACCGCGTCGCTATGACACGCTACTAGTTCCTTGAGAGGGATGATGAATCCCTCCTATACCGATTGATATTTAACCGGCAGCGTGTTTTCCATATTACCCCTCCTGCTCCTGCTTTCTTTGACTTTCAGGTAAAACGAAGATATTACATAACCAAAAGGAGAGGCAGAGGAGTATGAGAGGGAGGTGACGGCTGCTCATCTCCGTGAGGCAGCTATTCAGGCAGTGGCTGCAGCGCTCCCGTATAACCCCGATTATGATTTTGGGTTTCGCCAGGACCAACCTTGGGTGTAGACAAAGCTAGGCCAAAAGCCTAAGCTTGGGGGAGTACGTGTTTGCACCAACTTTACATTCATGCTTATGCTTTCACTTTGTTAGTCGGTGTTTACACTCTGCCACTGTATTATCGATGCTAGTTTATTTTCCTTTTCTTGTTTTCTTGTTTTTTTGTCCTTTTGAGAAAACCCAAAAAGATTTTCCTTTCTTCTTTTTCTTGTTGGGAGCTTTCCCGTGTAAATAGTTTTCTTTTTCTTTGAGTCGAGGTAGAAGACCATGGCTACAATGCTTAGTGGCTCTCGCATGCATACCTGTTCATTTGTTAAAGAGCCATATTACTTTGTCTTCTCCTTTATGTTTGCCCGCAGATTCAGCTTAGTCCATTGCACGAGCACTCTTATTATTGTTCACATTGTTCGATCGTGCAAGTGAAAGGCAATAATGATGATATATGATGAAGTGACTGAGATTGGAAAAGCTGGTATGAACTCTATGTATTTTGTTTTTGTAAGTATGACTAGCTTGTCGTCCCAGATTCAGCTTTGTTGGGAGAGAACCATGTTTGCAATGACAACTTAGAGATCATAGTTTCTGATGCCATGCTTAATTAGCTAGGATCTTATAATGGTTTGTCCTGAATGCCAACATAGATTTTGAGATGACTATGATGTAGTATGATAGGATGGTATTCTCCTTTGAATGATTCAAGTGGCTTGACTTGGCGCATGTTCATGCATGTAGTTGAAACAAAATCAACATAGCCCGTATGATGTCCGTGTTCATGGTGATTTATATCCTGCTCATGCTTGCACTCAATGTTAGTCAAACTCATTGCATCTTGATGACTGTTGTCGCTCTCTAGTTGGTCGCTTCCCAGTCTTTTGCTAGGCTTCACTTGTACTAAGCGGAATACTGCTTGTGCATCCACTTCCATAAACCCAAGAGTATTTCCATGAGAGTCCACCATACCTACCTATTTGCGGTATCTACCTGCCGTTCCAAGTAAATATGCATGTGCCATTCTCTAAACCTTCAAGAAATAATCTGTTTTGCATGCTTGAACCGCTCATGTGGTGACAGGGGGCTATTGGTATCTTCCATGTTAGGCGTGTTATCCTCGACATGTGTTTATTCACTGTCATTCATGAGACAGGGGCCGGTAATTGGAATGCCCAGTTCCACGCTTAAATCAAAAACATAACTATAAAACAAGACTCCCCACGGTTGATGTTAGTATGGACGGTACCCGAGGATTCGATTAGCCGTGGAGTGTGATTGATTGGTGGTGGGGGAGTTAGAACTTTACTTTTCTATTTGGGAACCGCCTATAGCATGAGTAGCATGGAAGATATTCAGAACTCTTGGTCATTGCGTTGACAATGAAAGCATGCCACCCAAAATTATTATCTCTGTTTTCAAAGCTTGAGCTCTCGCACCTCTGCAAATCAATGCTTCCCTCTGCAAGGACCTGTCTATTTATTTTCCTGTTGAGTCATCCTCTTCTTATATAAGCACCAATTAGAGAGCACCTCTATCATTTTTATGCTTTGCTTTTGATTGATATTGAGTATGACTATGACTGGATCTTCATTGCTATGAATTACAATGTTTAGTCAGCCCTTGATCTTTGAAAGTGCTCTGCATTGATGTTTTGCGGTCTGAGAAAGAGCTAGCGAGATACCACCTATTCCTATTGCTTCATGCTTGTTCTGATTGAATTGTTGGTATCTGAAACTCATTATTATTTGCTCGCTAGCTAATTATACCATTGATATTAGTTTACCGTGAGACCTATTTGTCACTTGCTTATGTGGTTAACTTGTGATCTTGCTGAAATTATGGTTGTGAGTTAGACATAGTTGCAACAACAAGATCAAACAGAGTTTGTCAAAGTTTTTCTTTCTCTCTCAGTTTGTCAAGCAAGGTTTTAAGCTTGGGGGAGTTGATACGTCTCCATCGTATCTACTTGTCCAAACTCTTTTGCCCTAGTTTTGCACTCTAATTTGCATGATTTGAATGGAACTAACCCGGACTGACGCTGTTTTCAGCAGAATTGCCATGGTGTTGTTTTTGTGCAGAAATGAAAGTTCTCGGAACGTCCTAAAAATTTATGGAGAATATTTCTGGAAAATATGAAAAATACCTGCGCAAAGATCCACCGGAGGGGACGGGCCAGTGGGCCACAAGCCGTGTAGCCGTGGCCTCCCCCTGGCCGCGGCTACCAAGCTTGTGGGGCCCACGTGGCTCTGTCGCCCCCAATTCCAGCGCTATTTATTCCCTTTCGTCTCGGAAAAAATAAGGAGAGAAGAGTTCATCGTGTTTCATGATTCAGAGGCGCCGCCACATCCCGTTCTTGCCCTGGAGGGCAGATCCGGAGTCCGTTTGGGGCTCCGGATCAAGGAGATCGTTGCCATCGCCATCATCAACCTTCTTCCCTCTCCAATTCCATGAAGCTCTTCATCGTTCGTGAGTAATCTATTCGTAGGCTCGCTGGGCGGTGATGAGTAGGATGAGATCTATCATGTAATCGATTTAGTTTTGACGAGGATTGATCCCTAGTATCCACTATGTTCTGAGATTGATGTTGCTCCTACTTTGCCATGCTTAATGCTTGTCACTAGGGCCCGAGTGCCATGATTTCATATCTAAAATTATTATGTTCTCACCAATATATGTGTGTTTTAGATCCGATCTTGCAAGTTGTAGTTACCTATTATGTGTTATGATCCGGCAACCCCGGAGTGACAATAACCGGAACCGCTCCCGGTGATGACCATAGTTTGAGGAGTTCATGTGTTCACCAATTGCTAATGCGTTGGTCCGGTTCTTTATTAAAAGGAGAACCTTAATATCCCGTAGTATCCATTTGGACCCCGCTGCCACGGGAGGGGTGGACAATAGATGTCATGCAAGTTCTTTTCCCTAAGCACGTATGACTACACACGGAATGCATGCCTACATCACATTGAAGAATGGGAGCTAGCCACATATCTCTCCGTGTTATAACTGTTGCATGATGAATATCATCCAACAAATCATCGATCCATTGCCTACGAGTTTGTCCCACTGCTACTGTTACTTGCTTTGCTCTGCTGTTGTTACTACTGTTGCTGCTACTGTTACTTGCTTTGTCCTGCTACTGCTGCCACTACTGTTGCTACTACTGTTACTTGTTGTTGCTGTTACTTTCTACTCTTGCTACTTGCTACTGTTGTCACTATTGCTATTCCTTGCCACTGCTGTTACTCATTACACTGCTGCTACCTACTACAGAACTTTTCTGGCGTCGTTGCCGGGGACTGTCAGAAGCTCTTTCCTAGCATCGTTGCTATCATACTACCTTTGCTGCTTATATCCTGCTTGCAGATACTAATATTTCACGTGTGGTTGAGCCGACAACCCAACTGCTAATACTGGAGAATATCCTTTCACTCCCATCGTGCGAACCAACAAATTTGGGTTGAATACTCTACCCTCGAAAACTGCCGTGATCCCACACGCTGGTGGGCCATTGGAAGACAATTGCTAATTGTTGAGCAACTTGAAGCATGGAGTTTCGTCGATATGCAACTCGTTGCATATGGAGCTTCACTTAATGTGTAGTGTTTGCGTGAGGTGAATTTCCATGTCATGCCTTGCATCATTGAACTGATCATGCATCATATTAGGTTGTGCATCATGTGGTGCATCGTGTGGTGAACATTTGTGTTGATGTTTGTTTCCGGTTTGCTCCATCTCGATAGAGTTCCGCAAGCGTGTCGGAATGTGAGGACCCGTTCGACTACATTGGTACGCTGACTTCACGGAGTTGTTCTTCTTCCAAGCGGGATCTCAGGCAAGATGACCATTTCGCCAGATACCATTACTATCATAGCCATGCTAGTTTTATCACTTCTATCGATTATGTCTCGTTGCCTACCACATGTTAAATATCAACCTCTCTACAATGCCATGAAACCTTCAACTGTTCAACCTAGCAAACCACTGATTGGCTATGTTACTGCTTGCTTAACCATGTTGTTAGCGTTGCTAGTTGCAGGTGTAGTTGCTTCCATGTGATAACATGGGTCCCTTGTCATATCACCATATTTAATTTTATTTAAATTTAAAGCACCTATATACTTGGTAAAAGGTCGAAGGCTCGGCCTTTCTAGCCTGGTGTTTTGTTCAACCTTTGCCCCCTTAGTTTCGGCTACCGGTGTTATGTTCCATAATTGAGCGCTCCTAACACGATCGGGGTTGTTATGGGGACCCCCTTGATAATTCATTTTAGATTAAAGCTGGTCTGCCAAGGACCAACTTTGGTACTACATTTGCCTTATAACTAATGAACGGCATAGGGAGTAATTAACCCGAGGAATTTAATCAACCCCCGGGCCAGTGCTCCTCATGAGTGTTGGTCCAAATTGGCAGACTACGGGGCCACCGCGGGGCAACCCGAGGTTTGTTTTCTCCTAGTGAGACCCATCCGTCGTGTCCTGAGAACGAGATACGTGGCTCCTATCGGGATCATCGACACGTCGGGCGGCCTTGCTGGATTAGTTTTACCTTTGATGGAATATCTTGTGCATCGACATTCCGGTGATGCTTTGGGTAATCTTAGAGTTGAGGTTTTCCACTAGGGAATCCGACAAGATCGCGAGCTTCATGATTGAGGATTTCTATGCGGCTTGTGGTAATTTGTGATGGACTAGTTGGAGCACCCCTGCAGGGTTTAATCTTTTCGGAAAGCCGTGCCCGCGGTTATGTGGCAACATGGAAACTTTGTTTAACACTGGTTCTAGGTAACTTGAAGTTGACTTAATTAAAATATGCCAACTATGTGCGTAACCGTGACTGTCTCTTTCGTGAGTTCCTTCTCTGATCGAGGACACGGTGGGGTTATGTCAGACGTAGGTAGGTGTTCAGGATCATTCATTTGATCATCAGTAGTTCACGTCCATTATGCGTAGATCTTCCCCCTCTTATTTCTTGTACTCGTAAGTTAGCCACCATATATATATGCTTAGCCGCTGCTGCAACCTCACCACTTAACCATACCTCACCCTTTAAGCTTTGCTAGTCTTGATATCTTTGGAAATGAGATTGCTGAGTCCCCTGTGGCTCACAGATTACTACACCACCAGTTGCAGGTACATGTAAAGGTTACTTGACGCGAGCGCGTTGATTGTTCATTTGCAGTTGCTTCTTCTTCTGCTTGTTCATCGATCTAGGATGGGTTCCAGGCCGGCAGCCTGGGATAGCAAGGATGGACGTCGTTCTTATTTTCTTGTTTGTTTTCATCTGTAAGCGGACCCTTCTCTTCTTCATGATGATTATGTATTGTACTGTTGTGACTCTGATGTAGCTTGTGGCGAGTGTAAGCCAATTCTATATATATATCTCTTCTTTTCAGTACATGTACTTGTAACGATATCCATTCTTGCGACACGACGAGATGCGCTTCTATCCCTGACGAGGCCCTCGTGCCAAATTGAGGATAGGGTCGCATCTTGGGCGTGACAAGTTGGTATCAGAGCAGTACCAACCTAGGAGCTCCCTTGATTGATCGAACTTGGCCGAGTCGAGTCTAGTGAAAAACTACTTTGAGTCTAGTTATATATCGGAGAGTAGGATTCTTTTTTTCTCCTCTTCTATGCTCTGGTAAGGAATCTTGACGTAATATTTTAATTCTACCCATCTTCTCACTCAAATTTTTTTTAGGATCATAGAGATATTTTTGGAATCTATATGATGCCGATGTGACGGAGTTCTGTCTTGGTGCCTCCTATATGACTTGATTTCTTCCGGGGAGTTGAGCTCCATGGGATTCTTGAGCACATCGTTATCATTCAGATTTCTTAGTATCTAAGAACGAAGGATGTTCGTAATTGCTTCAATACTAGTAGTGGCGAGATAACCCCAATGTCCCGAGTACTGGTGCAGATTGTTCGGGAGTACTGCCATACTTTGTATCGTTGTGATCATGAGGGTCTGTAGTTGATGAAGGTCCGAGATTCTGGTTGTGTGTTGACGGATGTGATACAGGTGACGGGTTAGTATAGGAGTTGTGTGATTATTACTTCTTGTATCCGTGTACCAGATTGCATGACCAGATATTTCGGGAATTCTTAGGTGGGAATTCAAGTAGTTGCTTATAGGACAATCTTCCAACAAATGCATGATGTTAGGTTGGGGTTCGACATCTAGTGGATTCGTTTGTTGACGGTCGACTTACAGCGGTTCTCGTTGTGTCTTAAAGAGTCCTTGTAGCTTGCTACGACTCGGGGACGCTTCGTATGTCGGGTGCACTGCCTTGCACTTGATGGCTTTTGTAAGGTTCGAGCCCGTGCGATCGTGTCCACGAAAATATCGAATGGAAATCTTTCTCATGAGTTTGTTCTGGCTTGTTTCATAAGCCTCATTCCTTTGTTTTTGCTGAATATGGTAATTCAAGTTGCTTAGATGTCAAGTGGTGATTTCAGATCTTTCCTAATATGTGTTCTCATATTTTTATGTGAGCGCTAATTCTTTTTCTCAATCAGTTGTCTTATCAATCCTTGTCAACCAGAGTTGTCATATCAATCCTTTTCCACCCGGTGTGTTTCTCTCCAAGTGAATTCCATCCTCTCCAATTTTGCAAGATCAATCTCTCATGTCTTCCGGATTTCATCTCATATGTTCCAAGTTGTCTTTGTTTTTTTCCCACCCTCCCACCCTTTTCTTCAGTGATTCAATTTTCATCCAAGAGTTTTCTTTTCATTGCGCTTCCGTTGTCTGTTCTTTCTCTCTTACCCGGTGATTCATTGTGAAGATTCTCAGGAGATTCGTGTCATATTTGTTCATTCTTGTATTCTTTTCTGGTGAATTTAATTTAGCTATCCGTGTTCATCATATCCTATTCATCCTTGTAAATTCTTTCCCATGTTGGAGATTCTTTTCAGCCTATCTTGGTTATTCATTCCTCTCTTTTCGATCCAGAGTGTTGAAGTTATCTCAGTAGTTCTTGTTTCCAATCTTTTCAATTATTTCGAGGTGCTAACCTCATCTAGTTTTATTTATACCGGTGCAATATCAATCTTTCTTGCAATCTTTTCAACGGTGGTTTCTTTTCAGTGGGCCCATAACCCACAGGTTTTTCCCAGGATCTTTTCTGGCTCTTGTAATCTTTCCCGGAGATCTCTAAATATTTTCAACTATGACGTAAGTATGATTTCCATCAGTCATATTACTTCTTCAAGATATTTTCGAATTAATTCTCATATTTGGCTCAACCTTGCATTCTTCTTTATTCCGGAGTGTCTCATTATTCTTGGTGTTGTTCTCGTCATCATTCTTAGCTTGCAATCCAAAGGAGTGTTTCTCTCAATCTTGGTTCTTTATCTACAAGATCCATCATTTCAGCTTTGTGCCATCATCTTAATTGTTGTCAATCATGAGTATCCCTTTCTTGCTATTCGGTGCATTTCTAAGTTTTCATTCTCGATCCTCCGAAGGCCATCATTTTAGAAGATTTTTCGTTCTCAGCTTTCAGCTTTCATCCTCAGTTCTTCTCAATTGTTGTCTCTTCGTTCGTCTCTCAATTATTCCGGTGCCTTGTTTAAGTTTTTCTTCTCTCAGGTGCCTCATGATCTCTTCATTCTCATGTATCGCCATTAATTTGTGGTGTTCGCATTCAATTGTGAATTCTTACCGGTGCGTCCTTCAATTATGCCTCTAGTGGTGCTTTTCTCTCTGTCTCTCCAAGATTCTTTCAAGAAGAATAAGTTGTATGCTAAATCCGTTGCTTGTCATCAATTTAATTTGATGAAGGATGAGCATAACAGAATTCTTATTCTTGTTCATAGTAATCTGAATTCTTCTTCCGGAGTGGCTCACGATATCAATCCCTTTCTCTCAAGTGTTCTTCAAGATTCTTGATCGAATACCTCAAGTATTCTTTCTCTTCCATTTCTAGTGAATTTCTTATTCCTTTATCCTTTAGGTGGTATTATATCATTCTTGTTAGTGTAGGAGCCTTGAGGTTTTCCTTTCAAGAATGAAATAATTAAACCCACAAATTCTTTGATCATGAGATATTTCAACCCATGATTTCTTCATTGAGCTATCTTGGTTTAGACTTCACCTAAAGCTTGTCTAAGGGTGTTGGTATTATGGTAATTATCATTTATCCAAGTTCTCAATGCACCCTCTTGGTGTAAGAAGTTTCGTTATCTTTGCTTTCAACTATCCTTGTTTCTATTAGTGGTTGGATGTCACCTCATAAATGCTGAGATGATTTTCATAAGCACACTGCTATATTGTTCTTTTTGTTTTTGGTTTTCCAACTACTACGTCAATTCTCTGTACGGAGGCTCTTCAATTCTATTGTGATAATAGTTGTCATTCTTTTTTTTTCATTCTCTTCTTCCGCTTGAGCTAGTTCATATTCTCTTGTTCCGGAGGCATTGTAATGTTGCTCTTTTGGGTCCATTATGTTGTTCTATCAAGATCATGGTGTTCCCTTGTTCTATTTAGTTGTTTGTTGTGAATATTGTCTAATTCTCTCTTCTTATCGATTTTTTTGTCCCATTTTCCTACCGAAGTGCTGCCGAAATTTTCCGTGAATTCTTGCTTGTTACTCATATCATTCCTCATCTCTTTGCAACCTTCAAGGATTGTTGGTTTCACTTGTTTGTCAAAGAAGCGACTAAGTCTTTACCTCTTGTTCTTTCTCATCCTCTCCCCCTTTCATTCTTGGATCTTGGGGCGAGATCCACTTGTAGTGTAGGAGAGTTGTGACAGCCCAATGCCGACGTTCCAGAAGATTCCCCTTTATTTCCGTTTCCGTCGTGTGAATATTTTGTTGCTTGCATCATCATTTAGTTTGCATCATGGCATCATGCATGGCATCATGTCAACTGTGTTTTGTTGGTGTTGCTTGTTGCTCCGTGCTGTTGGGTGTTAATGCTTGTGAGTGGCGTTGTTTTGTGGGAGTGATGAGAGTGGGTGTAACAGAGCCACTTCAAAACTCTGTTGCACCGAGGACGTAAAACCCATCTCTCCTCTCTATTCTATTTTGTGGTTGAGTAAAAGATTTCAGTTTTAACCCCCTTTTAAAAGTTAGTCTTCTTTTAAAAATCCTTTTATTAAATGTGGGGGCAACCCCTTGGGTTACCTTTATTTTTTTCCTTTTGTTTTATTTCAAAACTAGAGTCTCATTTTATTTGTAAAAGGGGTTTTATTTTATTCTCTTGTAAAAAGGGTTTTATTTTATTCTTCAAAAAGGTTTTATTTTTATTTGTTAAAAAATGCCCAATCTATTTTATGGTAGGGTTTGTTTTAAAGGAGTCAAAAGTATTTTTTAGTTTTGTTCAATTCTTTTCGTTGCCTGAGTTTTTCTGTTTTAAAAAAACCAAAAGAGGAAACAAAAGGGAGAGAGGGAGTTGCCAGCCCAAGGCACAGCCGGCCCAAGGCCTAGCTCGCCCCAACTCTAGCGAGGCCTCGCTCCCAATCCCTCTCCTCTCCCCGTTTCTCCCTGACGTCATCCTCCCAATCTCCTTTCTCCCTCCTCTCGTTCTTCCCTCTCTGCCTTCCCCCTCGCGCAGCCTCCCTGCCCCATCCCGGTCTCCAGCCGCCGCAGCTCGCCTCCCTCGCCCGAGCTGCTCCACCCCGCGCCATGGCCGCCGCCTCCCGCGCCTTGGTCTGAACCTCGCCGCTTGCATCGCCGCTCCTGGTCTCCCGAGCTCCGCCGTTCGCCGACCTCGCCTCTCCGCACTGCGCCCCGTCAAGCCGCCTCCCGCGCCAGGGTCCCATGGCCTCGGCCTCGCCCCTCGCCCTCATGCTCGTCTCCAGCCCCACGCCGCCAGCAGCGCGCCGCCTCGCCCTAGGCCCCGCAGAAGCCGCCCTGCCATGGCCTCGACCTCTCGCCGGAGATGCGCCCCGCCGTGTTGCCGTCGCTAGAGGTTCCCCGGTCGCCACCAGGACGCCGAGCCGCCTCGCCGTTCTCCCTTGTGCACCATGCCCGGAGCTCCACCATCAGGGTGACGGCCGCCAGTTGCTGTTGACGCTGCTGTGCTGCCTGTTGTCCCGTTGCGTTGCTGCTGCCATGTGCTAGCTACTGCTTGCTTGCGTGTTGCTGCCGCCTTGCCGCCATTGTTAGGCTTTTATGTTGCATGTTGCTGTAGCTTCCGCTGCTGCCTAGTTTCTGTTGCTGCTAGCTTGCATGCCTGCCGCTTGCTGTTGTTGTCGTTGCCGATGCGTTGGCTGCTGCTTGCTGCTTAGTGCTAGGTTGCTAGCTGCTGCTAGTAGCTCCTGTCTGCTACCGCTTTGCCTTGCTGTTGCTAGCTGCTTAGGTGCTGCTTGCTGCGGCTAGGCAGCTTAGTGCTTGCTACTGCCTTGCTTGCTTTGCTAGATGCTGCTAGGTGTAGTTGCTAGGCTAGGTTGCTAGATGTTAGTTGCTCCCGCTTGTAGCCGTGGCCTCTGCTCTCCTTTGGCTGTGCTGCGTGCCGCTATGTTGCTCGTCGCCGATGCCTGATGTTGCCAAGAGTTGCTGCTTGCTGGCGTTGCTTGCTTGTGCTACCGCTAGCCGTTGTCGCTTAGACCATCCCCGCGACCGTCGGTCATCGACAAGTTCGCGGAGTCCACGACGTCCTCGACGACCCCCGGACATCTTCAGAACCGTGTTCGACTACCGTCGACGAGACCCGAGTACCACGACAACAACGACTATCACGACGACATATGTTTTCACCGCTGCGATCCGATCCGCTCCGACACGCACGCTTTGAAGGTATATCGATGGGACGTGTCATGTACCAAATGCAAATGATGTATGAGATGTACCGTATGGTTGCGCCGTATGTTTGCCCGTTGCACGTTGTCTTCCTTTTCATCGTGCCCTAGACACATGGGAACCCGATAAGCGGGATCACCCCATCTTTATTTAGCGTTCCCGCACATGCTTCCTATACGTTGGCACAACATCTCGTTGAGTATCGGGATAGGAACGTCGCCGTGGCATCGTTTCCGTCTTGACGCCATGGTTTCCTTTCTCTTGCCATGGCGACACATGCTTCTTTTCTCTTCTTGCCGTGACGTCATGAACTCGCATACATGATGCATTCATGGCATAATAACCTTGTGTTACATGTTTCTTGTGACGTAGCTCTGCTACTGTGACAACAGATCTTCCCTGGCAACGGCGCCAGGAATCCTTCTGTCACGGGCTATGCCTATAGGGACTTCCTTAGCAAATATGCAAAGGATTTCCCCACGGCCTTGGAGCCTTGCGTTGGGGTTCCCTAGAAGAAGAAAGGGTGATGTAGCACAACGGCGGTAAGTATGTCCCTCAGTTTGAGAACCAAGGTATCGATCCAGTGGGAGAATCGTGTCGAGTCACAAGTACCTGCACAAACACAAAGAGCTTGCACCCAACGCTATGAAGGGGTTGTCAATCCCTTATAGATTGTTTGCAAAGTGAGAACTGAAAGCAAAAAGTAAACAATGCAAAGTAAAAGCGAAAGTGGAGATGATAGTTGTGAATAGACCCGGGGGCCGTAGTGTTCACTAGTGGCTTCTCTCATGAAAGCAAGTAGACGGTGGGTGAACGAATTATTGTCGAGCAATTGATAGAACCGCGCAAAGTCGTGACGTCATCTATGGCAATGATTATATCTATAGGCATCACGTCCAAAACAAGTAGACCGATACTTTCTGCATCTACTACTATTACTGCACACATCGATCGCTATCCAGCATGCATCTAATGTACTAACTTCATAAGAACAGATTAATGCCTTAAGCAAGATGACATGATATAGATGGACAATCTCATATCTACGATAAAAGCCCATCTTGTTACCCTTGATGGCAACAACACGACGCGTGCCTTGTTGCCCCTTCTATCACTAGGAAAGGTCACCACACGATATGAACCCAAAACCCAACACTTCTTCCATTGCAAGAATCATAGATCTAGTTGGCCAAACAAAACCGAAGACTCGGAGAGACTTAGAAGGATATAAAATCATGCAAATAAGAAATTAGCAAAGATTAAAATATAATTCATAGATAATCTGATCACAAATCCACAAATCATCGGATCTCTTCAAACACACTGCCAAAGAGGATTACATCGGATAGATCTCCATGAAGATCATGAAGAACTTTGTATTGAAGATCCAAGAGAGAGAAGAAGCCATCTAGCTACTAACTACGGACCCGTAGGTCTGAAGTGGACTACTCACGAGTCATTGGAGAGGCGATGATGTTGATGTAGAACCCCTCCAACTCCAAAGTCCCCTCCGGCAGGGCACCGGGAAGGGTCTCCAGATGAGATCTCACGAAAACGGAAAGTTGCGGCGGCGGAAAAGTGTTTTTGTGGATGCCCTGATTTTTCTCTCGATTTTAGGGAATATATAGGCGAAAGAGCTAGTGTAGGGGAGCGCCAGGGAGGCCACAAGCCTGGTAGGCGCAGTAGCTCTCCTGTCTTGGCCCTTAAGTCCCCCGATCTTCTTCTGTTCTGGAAAAAAATATTTCGGGGATTTTATTCCGTTTGTACTCCGTTCCAAAATCAGATCTGAAAAGAGTCAAAAACATAGAAAAATAGGAACTGACACTTGGCACTGAATTAATAAGTTAGTCCCAAAAAAGATATAAAAGGTACATAAAACATCCAAAGTTGACAAGATAATATCATGAAACCATAAAAAATTATAGATACGTTTGAGACGTTTCAAGCATCCCCAAGCTTAACTCCTGCTCGTCCTCGAGTAGGGAAGTGATAAAGGATGAATTTTTGATGCTTTCATGTTACCTAGCATAGATGTTCTTTGTAACTCCTCTTATGTGACGTGAATGTTCAGATCCATTATATTCAAAACAATAGTTTGCTATTGATGTGGAGACAATAACAATTCAAGCAAACTAGCAAGGTAATCATGAACTTTCAAAATAACAAGGACAAAAGAAAGTGATCCCTACAAAATCATATAGTCTGGCTATGCTCTATCATCCTTGCACAACGAATTAAATCATGCACAACCCTGGTATTGGCCAAGTAATTGTTTTCACACTTTTACTTTCGCAAACCTTTTCAACTCTCACGCAATACATGAGCGTGAGCCATGGTTTTAGCACTAAGTGGAATGGAGTGTGGTGGAGGTTGCAAGACAAACAAGGAGAAGATGGTCACATTAACTAGGCATATCAATGAGCTATGGAGATGCTCATCAGTAGATATCAATGTGAATGATTAGGGATTTCCATACAAATGATGCACTGGAGCTAAGAGTATGTGAAAGCTCTTAAAGAAAACTAGTCGGTGTGCATCCAACTTGCTTGCTCACGAAGACCTAAGGCAAATTTGAGGAATCCTATCATTGGAATATACAAGCCAAGTTATATAATGAAAATTTCCCACTAGCTATATGGTGGTGACAAAACGAGAGACTCTCAGTCATGAAGATCATGGTGCTTAATAAGCACAAGTGTGGAAGGATAGTAGCATTGTCCATTCTCTCTTTTTCTCTCATTTTTTTGGTGGGCTCTTTGGCCTCTTTTTTTTGGTGGGCATCTTTGGCCTCTTTTATTTCCTCACATGGGAAAATGCTCCATCAATTATGATCATCACACTTACAACTCAAAACTTAGAGCAATGATGACTCTATATGAAATGCCTTCGGTAGTGTACCGTGGCAATGATCTAGCATGGCATAGACATTAATGGAAACATCATGCTAGATATCTTACGATCATGCAATGGAAATGTAGAAGCTGTGGCACATGTCATGGTGGTAGTTGCATGGCAATATATCTCGGAATGGCTTTGAAAAAGCCATAGTAGGTAGGTATGGTGGCTGATTTGAGGGAGGCTAATGGTGGGTTTGTGCACCGGCGAAAATTGCACGACACTAAAGAAGATAGTGATGGTGGAAGGTGAAAGTGCATCTAAACCATGGACTCAACATTAGTCATGAAGAACTCATATACTTGTTGCAAAAGTTTTAGTAGTAATCGAAACAAAGCATTCAACGCTTACTCCTAGGGGAAGGGTTGGTAGGTATAAACCATCGCCCGATCTCGACCGCCACACAAAGGATGACAATCAATAGACTAATCATGCTCAGACTTCAGCACATAGCGGTTCACCATTCGTGCATGCTACGGGAATCACTAACTTCAACACAAGTATTTCTAGATCCACAACACCATACTAACATAACTTAAATATTACCGCAACCAGAACTCAAAACTAATTGAGATGAATCAAACTTCTCTTACTATTCAATGCACATGAAGGTGTAAGTTTTCATACCCCTTTGGATAACTACCCCTTTTGAGACTACTTTCATAGCATTGATCAACTACCAAGCCACACGCTTCCATGCTCTAAAATATATAAGTGAAGCACACAGAGCAAAATCAACTAGCTCAAAAGATATAAGTGAAGCACATGTGAGCTGAAATGTCTAACCAAAGGATATAAGTGAAGCTCGACAAAATCACGATGAGTGCATGTCTATCTCTAGGTGTGGAGCAAGGAAGATTGTGACACAACAAAAATAAAAGACTCCTACGATACAAGACGCTCCAAGAAAAACACATAACATGTGGTGAATAAAAATATAGCCCCAAGTAACGTTACCGATGGATTGAAGACGAAAGAGGGGATGCCTTCCCGGGGCATCCCAAAGCTTAGGTTTTACGCCATCCTTGAATCTTCTTGAGGTGCCTTGGGAATCCCCAAGCTTGAGCTCTTTCCACTCTTTATCTCTTTGTCCATAAGAACTTCACTCAAAACTTGAAAACTTCACAACACGAAACTTAAACAGAAACTCGTGATAACATTAGTATAAGAAAGCAAACCACCACTTCCTTACGTACTATAGCAAACTGAAATTCTACTTATGTTGATGTTGGGTTACTGTATTTTCAATCTTCCATGGCTAATACCCCCCGATACTATCCATAGTTTCATCAAAATAAGCAACCAACTCAACAAAAACATAATCTGTTAACAGCAGACCAGTCTGTAGAAATCTGTATACTTTGTATACTCATGGTACTTAAAAAATTCTGACAAGTTACGAAAGTCTGACGAATGTGCGTAGAAATCAGCAGCAAAAAGAATCAACCCAAAAGCTCTTAGAGAAACAAAATGAAAATTCGTTTCGTGAGAAGAAAGTTTCTGTCTTTTCCAGCATGACCAAACGATCATCCCCAAGACTAATCATAACAGTTTTACTTGGCACAAACGCAAAAAGAAACAAAAAAAACACAATCATAACAGAATTATGAAAGTGTGGAAAACACAAAACAGAAAGAAAAAGGATAAATTCATTGGGTTGCCTCCCAACAAGCGCTATTGTTTAACGCCCTTAGCTATGCAAAAGGTGATGGAATCACATATAGTCATCTTTGGTGCTCAAACCATAAGTAGCCCTCATCATAGATTCATAAGGCAATCTTATTTTCTTTCTAGGAAAATGCTCCATGCCTTTATTTAGAGGAAATTGAAATCTAATATTCCCTTCCTTCATATCGATGATATCACCAATAGTCCTTAGGAAAGGTCTACCAAGAATAATGGGACATGAAGGATTGCAATCTATGTCAAGTACAATGAAATCCACGAGTACATTCTTCTTATTTGCAACAATAAAAACATCATCGATCCTTCCCATGGGTTTCTTGACAGTAGAATCCCCAAGTTACAAATTAAGAGAACACTCTTCAATCTCATGAAAACCAAGAATGTCAAATAAAGACTTTGGTATTGTGGAAACACTAGCACCCAAATCACACAAAGCATTGCATTCATAGTCTTTGATTTTGATTTTGATAGTAGGTTCCCACTCATCATGAAGTTTTCTAGGTATAGAGACTTCTAATTCGAGCTTCTCTTCAAGAGATTACATCATAGCATCTACGATAGGAGCGGTAAAGGCTTTGCTTTGGCTATAAGCATGTGGAGAGTTTGCAATGGATTGCATCAAAGAAATGCATTCAAACAAGGAGCAACTATCATAATTGAATTCCTTGAAATCCAAAGTGGGAGTTTCATTACTACGCAATATTTTGATTTCTTCTACTCCATTCTCCACATCTTTATCATCAAGATAGGTGGACTCCGAATCGTTGGGGCGTTTTTCAACCAATGTGGATTCATATCCAGCCCCTTCATCAATAGGTTTGACACGCGAAAACAAAGATTCAAGAGGAGTCACACCAAGCACTTTAAGATCTTCATGATTCGCATCACTAGAATGCACCCTTTTAAACCATTCATGCGTAGTGCGAATTTGGGCGGTTCTTTCTTTGCTCTCATTCATGGGGACACGCGTAGCTTTTAAAGTTTAATCCAAGTTGACCTCGGGAGGAGCACATCTAACTTTCAAAGCATCAATATCACAAGACATCCTATCAACGCTCTTAGCCAAATCGTCTATTTGAGTAGTTTTTCCTCTATGGACGCACTGAAAATCTTTTGAGAGTTGATGAACTCTTTGATACTACTCACTAAATGAGAGGTTAATTTGTTGTGATTTCCATAGGTGTTGTTGTAGGAATTGCCATAATTGTTAGAGGAGTTACTAGGAAAAGGCCTAGGAACATAGTTTCCTCTAAAAGCATTGTTGTTGCCAAAATTGTTCCTACCAACAAAATTAACGTCCAAACTAGCGTTGCTACTCTCGATCAAGGAAGATAGTGGCATGTCATTAGGATCTAAAGGAGCATTTCTACTAGGAACCAAATTCATCAACTCGTCCATCTTAGCACTAAGAGAGTTAATTTCTTCTATAGCGTGTACCTTTTTGCTAGCAGGTGACCTTTCAGTGTGCCACTGAGAGTAGTTGGTCATGATATTCTCTAGGAGTTTTGTAGCGTCTCCTAACGTGATTTCCATGAATGTTCCACCTGAGGCGGAGTCCAAGATATTGGGAGAAGCAAAATTCAAACCAGTGTAAAAGATTTGTATAATCATCCACAAACTCAAGCCATGAGCGGGACAATTTCTAATCATTAACTTCATCCTCTCCCAAGATTGTACAACGTGTTCATGATCAAGTTGCTTGAAATGCATGATATCATTACGTAGGTAGATAATCTTAGCCGGCGGAAAATACATGGATATGTAAGCATCTTTGCACTTATCCCAATAATCGATACTATTTTTAGGCAAAGAAGAAAACCAAGTTTTTGCGCGATCTCGCAACGAGAAAGGAAAAAGCTTCAACTTAATCACGTCATTATCCACATCTCTTTTCTTTTGCATATCGCAAAGTTAAATGAAGGTATTGAGATGGGATGCGACATCTTCATTAGGAAGGCCAGAGAATTGCTCTTTCATAACAAGATTCAGCAAGGCAGCGTTGATTTCATACGATTCCGCACTAGTGGCGGGAGCAATCGGAGTACTAATAAAATCATTATTACTGGTACTCGAGAAGTCGCTAAGTTTGGTGTTTTCAGCCATGATGACTTCCACAAACCAACAAGAACACAAGCAAGCAAGAAAACTGGCAACGGAAAATGGCAAAAGGCAAAAGAAAACGGCAAAGGAGAAAGGCAAAAAACGACAAAGGAGAAAGGCAAATGAAAACGGCAAATATGAAGTGGGGGAGAGGAAAACGAGAGGCAACTGGAAAAAATAGTAAATGCAAGAGATGAGTTTGTGACACCTACTTGGATAGATCTTGACTTGATCTCTCCTCGGCAAGCGATCCTCCTCCCCGGCAACGGCGCCAGAAATCCTTCTGCTACTGCGACAACACACCTTCCCTGGCAACGGCGCCAGGAATCCTTTTGTCACGGGCTACGCCTATAGGGACTTCCTTAGCAAATATGCAAAGGATTTCCCCGCGGCCTTGGAGCCTTGCGTTGGTGTTTCCTTGAAGAGGAAAGGGTGATGTAGCACAACGGCGGTAAGTATTTCCCTCAATTTGAGAACCAAGGTATAGATCCAGTGGGAGAATCATGTCGAGTCACAAGTACCTGCACAAACACAAAGAACCTGCAACCAACGCTATGAAGCGGTTGTCAATCCCTTATAGATTGTTTGCAAAGTGAGAACTGAAAGCAAAACGTAAACAAAGAAAAGTAAAAGCAAAAGTGCAGACGGTAGTTGTGAATAGACCCGGGGGCCGTAGTGTTCACTAGTGGCTTCTCTCATGAAAGCAAGTAGACGATGGGTGAACGAATTACTGTCGAGCAATTGATAGAACCGCGCAAAGTCATGACGTCATCTATGGCAATGATTATACCTATAGGCATCACGTCCAAAACAAGTAGACCGATACTTTCTACATCTACTACTATTACTCCACACATCGACCGCTATACAACATGCATCTTGTGTATTAAGTTCATAAGAATAGAGTAACGCCTTAAGCAAGATGACATGATGTAGATGGACAATATCATATCTACGATAAAATCCCATCTTGTTACCGTTGATGGCAACAACACGACGCGTGCCTTGGTGCCCCTTCTGTCACTGGGAAAGGTCACCACACGGTATGAACCCAAAACCAAGCACTTCTTCCATTGCAAGAATGATAGATCTAGTTGGCCAAACAAAACCCAAGACTCGGAGAGACTTACAAGGATATCAAATCATAATATAATTCATGGATAATCTGATCACAAATCCACAATTCATCGGATCTCGACAAACACACCGCCAAAGAGGATTACATCGGATAGATCTCCATGAAGATCATGGAGAACTTTGTATTGAAGATCCAAGAGAGAGAAGAAGCCATCTATCTACTAACTATGAACCCGTAGGTCTGAAGTGGACTACTCACGAGTCATTGGAGAGGTGATGATGTTGATGTAGAAGCCCTCCAACTCCAAAGTCCCCTCCGACAGGGCACCGGGAAGGGTCTCCAGATGAGATCTCGCGGAAATGGAAGCTTGCGGCGGCGGAAAAGTGTTTTCGTGGATGCCTTGATTTGTTTCTGGATTTTAGGGAATATATAGGCGAAAGAGCTAGGGCAGGGGAGCGCCAGGGAGGCCACATGCCTGGTAGCCGCCACCCCCTGGTGGCGGCTACAGGGCTTGTGGGCCCCCTGTAGCTCTCCTGCCTTGGCCCTCTAGTCCCCCGATCTTCTTCTGTTCTGGAAAAAATTATTTTGGTGATTTTATTCCGTTTGGACTACGTTCCAGAATCAGATCTGAAAAGAGTCAGAAACACAGAAAAAACAGGAACTGGCACTTGGCTCTGAATTAATAAGTTAGTCCCAAAAAAGATATAAAAGGTACATAAAACATCCAAAGTTGACAAGATAACAACATGAAACCATCAAAAATTATAGATACGTTTGAGACGTATCAAGCTCCGTTATAAGTTTCGTGTGTTAAGCGACTAGGATGACATGTAGAATCACCGCTTCACCCCTTGCCATGTTAACAACATTTAATATTACGTGTAAATAAACGGGAGTGAACTAAATAATTAAGCATGGAGTTTCGTCGATATGCAACTCGTTGCATATCGAGCTTCACTTAATGTGTAGTGTTTGCGTGAGGTGAATTGCCATGCCATGCCTTGCATCATTGAACTGATCATGCATCATATTAGGTTGTGCATCATGTGGTGCATCGTGTGGTGAATATCTGTGTTGATGTTTGTTTCCGGTTTGCTCCGTCTCGATATAGTTCCCCAAGCGTGTCGGAATGTGAGGACCCGTTCGACTACGTTGGTACGCCGACTTCACGGAGTTGTTCTTCTTCCAAGCGGGATCTCAGGAAAGATGACCATTTCCCCAGATACCATTACTATCATTGCCATGCTTGTTTTATCGCTTCTATCGATTAGGTCTCGTTGCCTACCACATGTTAAATATCAGCCTCAGTACAATGCCATGAAACCTTCAACTGTTCAACCTAGCAAACCAGTGATTGGGTATGTTACTCCTTGCTTAACCATGTTGTTAGCGTTGCTAGTTGCAGGTGTAGTTGCTTCCATGTGATAACATGGGTCCCTTGTCATATCACCATATTTAATGTTATTTAAATTTAAAGCACCTATATACTTGGTAAAAGGTGGAAGGCTCGGCCTTTCTAGCCTGGTGTTTTGTTCCACCTTTGCCCCCTTAGTTTCGGCTACCGGTGTTATGTTCCATAATTGAGCGCTCCTGACACGATCGGGGTTGTTATGGGGACCCCCTTGATAATTCGTTTTAGATTAAAGCTGGTATGGCAAGGCCCAACTTTGGTACTACATTTGCCTTATAACCAATGAACTGCATAGGGAGTAATTAACCCGAGGAATTTAATCAACCCCCGGGCCAGTGCTCCTCATGAGTGTTGGTCCAAATTGGTAGACGACGGGGCCACCGCGGGGCAACCCGAGGTTTGGTTTCTCCTAGTGTGACCCATCCGTCGTGTCCTGAGAACGAGATACGCGGCTCCTATCAGGATCGTCGACACGTCGGGCGGCCTTCCTGGATTAGTTTTACCTTTGATGGAATATCTTGTGCATCGGGATTCCGGTGATGCTTTGGGTAATCTCAGAGTTGAGGTTTTCCACTAGGGAATCCGACGAGATCGCGAGCTTCGTGATTGAGGATTTCTATGCGGCTTGTGATAATTTGTGCTGGACTAGTTGGAGCAACCCTGCA
Organism: Hordeum vulgare subsp. vulgare; assembly: GCF_904849725.1. Taxonomy (NCBI): domain Eukaryota; kingdom Viridiplantae; phylum Streptophyta; class Magnoliopsida; order Poales; family Poaceae; genus Hordeum; species Hordeum vulgare. The sequence goes on along the minus strand of NC_058521.1, from coordinate 274,015,514 downwards.
GGGTTTAATCTTTTCGGAAAGCCGTGCCCGCGGTTATGTGGCAACGTGGAAACTTTGTTTAACACTGGTTCTAGATAACTTGAAGTTAACTTAATTAAAATATGCCAACTCTGTGCGTAATCGTGACTGTCTCTTTCGTGAGTTCCTTCTCCGATCGAGGACACAGTGGGGTTATGTCTGACATAGGTAGGTGTTCAGGATCATTCATTTGATCATCAGTAGTTCACGTCCGTTATGCGTAGATCTTCCCCCCTTATTTCTTGTACTCGTAAGTTAGCCACCATATATATATGCTTAGCCGCTGCTGCAACCTCACCACTTAACCATACCTCACCCTTTAAGCTTTGCTAGTCTTGATACCTTTGGAAATGATATTGCTGAGTCCCCTGTGGCTCACAGATTACTACAACACAGCTGCAGGTACAGGTTAAGGTTACTTGACATGAGCGCGTTGATTGTTCATTTGGAGTTGCTCCTTTTTCTTGTTCTTCATCGATCTTCGATGGGTTCCAGGCCGGCAGCCTCGGATAGCAAGGATGGACATCGTTCTTCTTTTCTCGTTTGTTTTCGTCCGTAGACGGACCCTGCTCTTCTTCATGATGATTATGTATTGTACTGCTGTGACTCTGATGTAGCTTGTGGCGAGTGTAAGCCAATTCTATATATATATATATCTTCTTTTCAGTACGTGTACTTGTAACGATATCCATTCTTCCGACACGACGAGATGCGCTTCTATCCCTGACGAGGCCCTCGTGCCAAATTGAGGATAGGGTCGCATCTTGGGCGTGACAATATTCCAATGATGGGCTTCCTGAAAATTGCCCTAGGTCTTTGTGAGAAAGCAAGTTGGATGCACACCCGCTAGTTCTCCTTTTGAGCTTTCACACACTTATAGCTCTAAGTGCATCTGTTGCATGGTAATCCCTACTCATTCACATTGACATCTATTGATGGGCATCTCCAAAGACCTTTGATACGCCGAGTCAATGTGACCATCTCCTCCTTTTTGCCTCACAACCTCCACCACACTCTTTTTCACCTATAGTGCTATATCCATGGCTCACACTCATATATTGCGTGAGAGTTGAAAAAGGTTTGAGAAAGTAAGAGTGCGAAAATAATTACTTGGCCAATACCGGGGTTGTGCATGATTTAAATTCGTTGTGTGGGGATGATGGAGCATAGCCAGACTATATGATTTTGTAGGGATAACTTTCTTTGGCCTTGTTAATTCGAAGGTTCATGATTACCTTGCTAGTTTGCTTGAAGTATTATTGTTTTCATGTCAATAGCAAACTATTGATTTGAATCTTACGGATCTGAACATTCATGCCACATGAAAGAAGTTACAAAGGACAGATATGTTAGGTAGCATTCCACATCAAAAATTCAGTCTTTATCACTTCCCTACTCGAGGACGAGCAGGAGTTAATCTTGGGGATGCTTGATACATCTCCAACGTATCTATAATTTTTGATGGTTCCATGCTATTATCTTGTCAAACTTTGGATGTTTTGTATGCATTTTATATATTTTTTGGGACTAACTTATTAACCCAGTGCCAAGCGCCAGTTCCTTTTTTTTCCGTGTTTTTGACCTTTTTCAGAGGAGAATATACGCAGGAAGCTTGAGAACCAAGGCAAAGGGTCCCGGGGGAGGCCACAAGCCCCCTAGGCGTGACCTGGGGGTGCCTAGCAGGCTTGTGGTCCCCCCGTGGATCCTTTGCCCTACTTCTTCCACCTATAAATCCCTGAAAAATCTGAAACCACGGGAGAGAGCCACGAAAATACTTTTTCGCCGCCGCAAGCTTCTGTCTCCTCAAGATCCCATCTGGGGCACGTTCTGGCGCCTTGCCGGAGGAGGGATTCGGACACGGAGGGCTTCTTCATCAACACCATTGCCTCTCCGATGATGCGTGAGTAGTTCACCACGGACCTTCGGGTCCATAGCTAGTAGCTAGATTGCTTCTTCTCTCTGTTGGATCTTCAATACAAAGTTCTCCATGATCTTCATGGAGATGTATCCGATGTAATCCTCTTTTGTGGTGTGATTGTCGAGATTCGATGAATTGTGGATTTATGATCAGATTATCTATGAATCTTATTTGAGTTTCTTCTAATCTCTTATATGCATGATTTCTTATCCTTGTAATTCTCTTCGAGTTGTGGGTTTCGTTTGGCCAACTTGATCTATAATTCTTGCAATGGGATAAGTGCTTGGTTTTGGGTTCATACCGTGCGATGTCCTCACCCAGTGACAGAAGGGGTAGCGAGGCACGCATCGTGTTGCTGCCATCAAGGGTAGAAAGATGGGGTTTATATCTATTGCATGAATTTATCCCTCTACATCATGTCATCTTGCTTAGGCATTACTTTGTTTGTTATGAACTCAATACACTAGAAGCATGCTGGATAGCGGTCGATGTGTGGAGTAATAGTAGTAGATGCAGAAACTTTGACGTGATGCCTATATGTATGATCATTGCCTTAGATATCGTCATGACTTTGCGCGGTTCTATCAATTGCTCGACAATAATTCGTTCACCCACCGTAATATTTGCTATCATGAGACAAGCCTCTAGTGAACACTATGGCCCCCGGGTCTAATTCACATCATATTTTCAGCCCAATACTTTTACTTTGTTGCACTTTCCGCCTTCAGATCTCACCTTGCATTCAATCGTGAAGGGATTGACAACCCCTTTGTAGCATTGGGTGCAAGTTTGCTGTTTTTGCGCACGTACTTTGGATACTTGCCTTGATACTCCTAGTGGATTGATACCTTGGTTCTCAAATTGAGGGAAATACTTACTACTACTGTGCTGCATCACCCTTTCCTCTTCAAGGGAAAAACGAACGCATGCTCAAGAGGTAGCAACCCCCCCCCCTTGATGCGCAAGCGGCTCTCATGCGAGCGAATTGGTCAGAGCACCGTGCGCTTGCCTGATTACGGTTGGGTTTCGTGCGGGAAGTAGACATTAAGGACCTCGGGAGGTGACGTGCACGGGGTGAGCCCGCGATACAGAGCTGGATCGCTTGGATTTTTCACCGTTGTAGGGACAAATGTGAGCACAGGCGCCGTGTCCTAGCCCCCGCCAGTGCGATGTACAAGGGGAAGCTGGCGAGCATGGAGCTCCGACGATCCTCCCTAGCCCGATGCATGGGGCTTCCACCAGCGTGGGGCATGGGCACTTCTATTTTGGAATGGGCGGGAGCCCCCTCCCAAGTCCACGACATGGCCAGTCGTGGGCTTCCATGTCGAAAGGCTCCGGGGCGTCTACAACCCCAAATTCATTATTACGTGAGATTGTCACGGGCGGCGATTACTGAGGTGTTGGATACCCGAGCCACAAGGCACAGGAGCTCCTCATCTCGGCCTTCAGGCGGGTTGCGCCTCGTTCTTTGCACATCAGCGCGCTCACGGGACCCGTGACAAAGGAGCGACACGCATCGGGTAATCATCGCAAGGCCACCACACGAAGATGGTTGGCACCAAGGACCCCAGGACGTGACATATACAGGGTAAGCCCTTCATTCGTAGGTCAGTCACTCGGATTTAGCAATGCTGCTCGGAGGGACCCAAGCACAAACGTCGTGTCGGGTTCCTTCATGGAATGATCAAGAAAAAACCATCTGACAAATAGCAGCCGATGCGAGGAAGCGCCAAACCAGCAGTGATGCATTTCAAGCGAACAATATAAGTTTTGAAGGGAAATGGTAGGGTTGACCACGCAACCAAAAAGCAAGAACTTTGTGAGGGCGGTCCCTCCCGCCTGAGGGTAGTGTACCTTGGAGGGTGCCCTCGATCTTGAGTGAAACGGGGCTTCACACGACGACCGCGTTGTCGTGGGAGCTATGGGTCACTGGATGAAGCGCGTCCTGACGACGATCTTCTCAGGGGTCAGCTGCTTCCCCGAACCGTGGGAGCTCGCGATGCCCTGGTCCCATGCGAGGAGCGAGTGCGAGTCGTGCCAGCCTTTGGAAGGTCGTCGTGGGGTTCGCTTGGCCAAAAGGCATGTGAGCGGCCAGCGTGGGCGCCCCCGCCTAGCCCCATGCGCGTTCGCCAGAAGGAGCCTCGGGAGGCGACCCCATTGTGGGCCGCGATGTCGACGCACATGTGCGCCGCCACGGCCCCCTCAAGAGTGATGAGCGTCCTGATGAAGCAATCCAAACAGTGCCCGCTGCGCATGGCGCACGCCTCCTACAGCTTGTCGATCTCCTAGGCAATGAACTCCCGCACCGCCGATGTCGGACACCATACTCCATGCTCATGATGGCATGTGTTGACACATTCTTTTAGGTGGTGCCCGAGCACCTCTCTCGGTTTAGCGGCTAGGTTAGATGCCTTCTAGGTGGAAGTCCCTGAGCCCGACCTAAGGGAGGTGCCGGGCATGCCTTCCTATGCCGGAAGGGGGAAATCACCCACAACATGCATGGGGCTTGCGACCTTGGACTCGTCCACCAGACTCTTCACCTTGGCGCAGCCAGAGGCCGGCGACGGCTGCTTCTTCCTCGGAGGTGCGGCCTCGCGAGGCACATAGCCTCTAGACTCATCCGAGCGTTCTGTTGTCGCGGCCGTGTAAGCTCGCTCGAGGGAGCAGACCGCATCTCTCTCGTCGCATGCGACGGTGATGATGCCATTACAACCCGGCATCTTGAGGACGTTGTAGCCGTGGTGGGTGGCCACCATGAACTTGGCCAGCGCCGGGTAGCCCAAGATGGCCTTGTATAGGAAGCTGATGCGCGCTACGTCGAAGCCGATGTGCTCGTTGTGATAGTTGTTGCGCGTGCCGAAGGTGACCCGAGGAAGACTTACCCAACGGGGTGGTGGAGCCGTTGGTCACCCCTAAGAACGGCCTGGTCAGCATCAACTAGTTGTAGGGCACCTAGAGCGTGTAGAAGGTTTCGACAGAGAGCATGTTGAGGCCCGCGCCTCCATCGATGAGGGTCTTGGTGACTGCCACATTGTTGATGGTAGGAGTGCACATCATGGGGAGTGTGCGTGTGACGGCCACAGACTTGAGGTCGTCCCTAGTGTCAAAGTTGATGGAGTACTGGGACCACTTGAGGGGCTTCGCAGCCCCCGGCCTCGGGAGGACAATATTCACCTCACAAGAGAGCAACTTGAACTAGTGGTTCAACGAGGGGGTATGGGCACCGCCGAGAATGCAGGCCACTGCTCGACGCTCCTGATAGGCCCCGACCTCCTTATCGCGTTGGTAGTCATTGTTCCTCCTTCGTGGCGGCGGAGGCAGTAGGGGGAGCAGCGCATTGCCCCGAGGGCGCATCTCGCAAGGCTGGTTACGTTGGTCGTTATCACAAGGCTGCTCGTACCAACCCCGGTGAGGGTTGCCCTTGCGCCTCTCCCATCTACTGCCTCCGCGGGCTCCACCATGACCAGCACCGCGATCGTTGTGCTCCGGGCGCTGGCCAACCCGCTCGTCCCGGAGTACCCTGAGCTCGTGGCAATCTTCGGTGTTGTGGGTGTGCACGTTGTGGTAGATGTACAACGGACATCATTCCTTGTTGAGCATGCTTCGCTCGCAATCGCTCTTCTGCTCATGTTCGGCCGCAAGCATGATGGGTCCTTTGCGCTTGACCTCCTTGGCCTTGGCCTTGGTGTCTTCGGGTGCATCATCAGGGTTGTCGCGGGTGAACATGCGACCTTCTTCAGCCTTGGCGCACTTGTCGGCCATGTTGAACAACTCCTGGTTATGCTCAGGATGTCGTTGATGCCAAGATTTTTGCACATCTTGAGCAACTTGATGCCATTGGTGAATGCCATGATGACTACCTCATCCGTGGTGCACGAGATCTTGTTGTGCACCTGGCTAAAGCGCTGGATGTACTTGCGGAGGTTCTCGCCAGGGCACTGCATCACATGGCGCACGTCGTTGACGAAGAGTGCGCGGTCGTGTGTGCCCTTGAAGTTGGCGATGAACAACTCCCAATGGTCACTCCACAAAGAGACCGGGTCCACACGCAAGTTCAAGAGCCACGACCGTGCACCATCCTTGAGCACCATCGGAAGCCAACTTGCCATGAACTTCTCGTCCCCGCTTGCCTCTTGCACACTAAGGGCATAGAGTTGGAGGAAGTCTGTAGGGTCGAGGGAGATGTCGTAGCACTTGGGTAGGTCGGGCTTGAACTTAATCGGCCAAACCACCCTACGGAGTACGCTAGTGAAGGTCGGGCAACCCATGATACTTGAGTGGCCCTCGCGCGCGAGGTCGGCCCGGTTCTGGCGCCCAATTGCTGCAACATCCTGGATGACCCGGCCGAGGCGCTAACGTTGGTGCTCGAGGACCGCATGCGCATTGTAGGATCGAAAGTATGCCTAGAGTGGGGGGTGATTAGACCTACTTGACAGGATAAAAACTTAGCCTTTTCCCAATTTTAAGAGTGGGCCAGTTTTAGCAATTATGACTAGTCTAGTACACCTTACACATGCACATCTAAGAGTATAGCAGCAGAAAGTAAAACATGCAAGTGTGAAGTAGAGGGTAAGGTAGGGAGATCAAATGCAAAGGTTAACATGGCGATTTTTGGCATGGTTCCGATAGGTGGCACTATTGTACATCCATGTTAGTGGAGCTCCGATCGATGGAGGATAACGGCTGCAGAGTCCATGAATGTCTCCACTCATAAGGTGTCCACAAAGAAGTGGCCTTGTCTATTCCACCATGGCTTTCGTCCACAGAGGACTAGCCTCACTCGCGTTAGTTATTCACGAAGTAGGTGATCTCCTTGCCCTTAAAAACATCTTGGTTCAACTCCACAACATGAAGTTGGAGGCTCCCAAGCGACACCTAACAAATCTCGGACTCAACACCCTCCAAAAGGTAATAGATGTGGTAGAATGATGAACTCCTTGCTCTTGTGCTTCTAAAGATAGTCTCCTCAACACTCAATCACTCTCTCCCGGATTTGTTAGGGGTAGGAGGTATTAATCTTGTGGAAAGCAACTTGGGGAGGATAGAAATCAAGGTTCAAATGGTTGGAATGGAATCTCTTGATCTCAACACATGAGTAGGTGGCTCTCTCTAAAAAAAATGAATCTGGCAAGTGTATGTGTGTTGTGAGTGCTTCCTCTACGAATGAGAGGTAGGTGGGGGGGGGTATATATAGGCATCCCCCAAAATCCAACCGTTACAACATCACAGCCCAACTCGCTGACAGGGACACGAATCTAGGTGGTCTTCATGGGCCTTCACGCAGGTGTTTCTGTCCTTCGCCATTGCAATCCCTTCATTGTCCCTGCCTTGCTCTGGACCGAGTGCTGGGGAGTGTCCGATTGCTGCAAAGCAGATCGAATGACCTCACATGGCCGAGTGAGAGCACGATGACTGAGTGAGGTTGAGACTATCACGATGATTTGTAGGACACTGATGTCCTTACGGGTAGTTATGTGTGCCCTATGGAAACGGGTCCGTAGGCCTACCCCTTAAGTATAACCCCATCAGTAGCCCTTGAATTCGTAGAGGTTTTCTGGCGAGTGATCGACTCCCTTGGTGTTTCGAAGACACAATGGTCCGTGTAAGAGGCAGCGTCATTCAGACTCTTAGATAGACACTACGAATTCAAGAGCAAGAAATCTTGAATGTCCGAGTGTGCCGGTAAGTTCACATTCGATCAGATCGTGCACCTTTCAAGGAGATATGTTTGATGATTCAAACGATCATGGGCCTAGAGCTCCATGCATCCAGTCGGTGATCTGGAATGGATTCAGTCGTACCACGGTAAGGATGACCTGATCACCTTCTCGTGTTGCCCGAATGATCGAGGTCCCGCGGAGGGACAAGTGGGAAGAGTGCTCGACTAATATCGTCACACATCGTGGACGCGGAGTTCATTTGGGTCGCAAGGGGGAGCGGTTTCCTTTGCAGATTTTGAATTTAATGCGCGTGCACGGGCGGCGAAATTGGAGGCGACGTGGTTAGTGGAGGTAGTGGCGCGATGCCCCGATTTCTTCGCTTGCACTGTAGTGTCGTGCGACAGTGCATGCTCTCACCGGATCCTGTGGATCTTCCTTGGGGCGGCAACGCACTTGATGGAGCATCTTCTCTGATGGTATTTAAGGCCTTCAGCTCAGAGGGGGAAGGTACTATGCGTGAGATCTGGACTCTTGTCCCCCTGTTTCCAAGCCTCACAGTCGAACACCACCCACGGCGTTCTGGCGCCGGCGTCTGCTCGTCCCTCTCCTTCCACCGAGCGCCATGGTGAAAGGGGTGACGACGAAGGCTGAGCGAGCCAAGAGGGGGTCACATGAATATTCTTCGAGCACTGGGACGTTCCCGCCGGGCTGGATCCAAGGCGATTGGTTGCCGTCCCAGGTCATGGTTGGGCGTCTGCAGGAGCTGGAGGGCGAGGGTCTCATTGCTCCGGGAGCTGGTTGCTGCCCGGCGCGAACGAGTTCGAGCCAGTGCAGAGAGAAGATAAGCAAGTGCTTCTTGTCAATCACGTCGAGAGAGGTTTCTGTTGTAAATATGCCCTAGAGGCAATAATAAAATGGTTATTATCATATTTCCTTGTTCAGGATAATCGTCTATTGTTCATGCTATAATTGTATTAACAGGAAACATTAATACATGTGTGAATAAATAGATCACAATGTGTCCCTAGCAAGCCTCTAGTTGGCTAGCTCGTTAGTCAATATATGATCATGGTTTCCTAGTCATGGGCATTAGATGTCATTGATAACGGGATCACATCATTGGGAGAATGATGTGATGGACAAGACCCAATCCTAAGCATAGCACTAGATCGTATTTTTCGTATGCTAAAGCTTTTCTAATGTCAAGTGTCTTTTCCTTCGACGGTGAGATTGTGCAACTCCCGGATACCGTAGGACTGCTTTGGGTGTATCAAATGTCACAACATGACTGGGTGACTATAAAGGTTCATTACGGGTACCTCTGAATGTGTCTGTTGGGTTGGTACGAATCGAGATCGGGATATGTCACTCCGCGTGACGGAGAGGTATCTCCGGTCCGACTCGGTAGAACATCATCATGAGCTCAATGTGACTAAGGAGTTAGTCACACGATGACGTGCTACGGAACAAGTAAAGAGACTTATCGATAACGAGATTGAACAAGGTATAGGTATACCGACGATCAAATCTCGGGCAAGTTCTATACCGACAGACAAAGGGAATTGTATACGGGATTGATTGAATCATTGACTTCGTGGTTCATCCGATGAGATCATCGTGAAGCAAGTGGGAGCCACCATGGGTATCCAGACCCCGCTGATGGTTATTGGCCGGAAAGGTGTCTCGGTCATGTCTGCCTGTCTCCCGAACCCGTAGGGTCAACACACTTAAGGTTCGATGACGCTAGGGTTATAGGGAATTGTTATACGAGCTTACCGAAAGTTGTTTGGAGTCCCGGATGAGATCTCGGACGTCACGAGGAGCTCCAGAATGGTCCGGAGGTAAAGATTGATATATAGGATGGATGGTTTTGGACATCGGAAATGTTTCGGGCGTCACCGGTAATGTACCGGGACCACCGGGACCACCGGAAATGGTCCCGGGGGTCCACCGGGAGGGGCCACCAGCCCCAAGAGATAGCATGGGCCAAAAGAGGGAGGGAAACCAGCCCATAGTGGGCTGGTGCGCCTCCCAAAAGGAGGCCCAAGGCGCAGGAGGTGGAGAGAGGGGGGAACCCTAGGCGCTGGGGGGCCTAAGGCCCACCTAGGGGTGCGCCACCCCCTCCCCCTGCCCTGGCCGCCGCACCTCCCATTTGGGGGGCTGCCGCACCACCTAGGGTGGGAACCCTACGGGTGGCACCCCCTCCCCTCCTCCTATATATAGTGGGGGGTTTTGGGGCTATTTTGCACGCAGTTTTCCATCTCCCTCGGCGCATCCCTGCCCCCCTTCTTCCTCCTATCCCACGGTGCTTGGCGAAGCCCTGCCGGGAGACCTCGTCTCTGCATAGAGACCACACCGTCGTGCTGCAGGAGTTCTTCCCCAGCCTCTCCCTCCTCCTTGCTGGATCAAGGTGCGGGAGACGTCACCGGGCTGCACGTGTGTTGAACGCGGAGGTGCCGTGGTTCGGCACTAGATCGGAATCACACCGCGATCTGAATCGCCGCGAGTACGACTCCATCAACCACGTTCTAGCAACGCTTCCGCTTAGCGATATTCAAAGGTATGAAGATGCACTCACCCCTCTCTCGTTGCTTGTCTCTCCATAGGAAGATCTGAATATGCGTAGGAATTTTTTTGAATTTATGCTGCGTTACCCAACAGTGGCATCCGAGCCAGGTTTTCTATTCGTAGATTCTATGCATGAGTAGAAAACAAAGGGTTGTGGGTGATGATTTGTCAATTTCTTGCCGCTACTAGTCTTATTCTTTTCCGGCGGTATTGTGGGATGAAGCGGCCCGAACCGACCTTACACGTACACTTATGTGAGACTGGTTTCACCGAGAGACATGCACACCGTGCAATAAAGGTGGCTAGCGGGTGTTTGTCTCTCCTACTCTAGTCGGATTGGATTTGATGAAAAGGGTCCTTACGAAGGGTAAATAGCTTTGGCATATCATCGTTGTGGCTGTCACGTAGGTAAGAAGGCGTTCTTGCTAGAAACCCAAATCAGCCACGTAAAACTTGCAACAACAATTCGAGGACGTCTAACTTGTTTTTGCAGGGTTTGGCATGTGATGTGATATGGCCAAAGTTGTGATGTTGCATGTATGTTGTATGAGATGATCATGTTATTGTAATAGGTTTCACGACTTGCATGTCAATGAGTATGACAACCGGCAGGAGCCGTAGGAGTTGTCTTAATTTATTGTATGAGATGCAATGCCATGTGCTTACTACTTTTACTTCATTGCTAAAGGTTAGGTATAGTAGTAGTGATAGTAGTAGTTGGCATGACGACTTCACGGAGACACGATGATGGAGATCATGGTGTCATGCCGGTGACAATGATGATCATGCGATGCCTGAAGATGGAGATCGAAAGAGCAAAGATGATAATGGCCATATCATGTCACTATATGATTGCATTGTGATGTTTATCATGTTTTTCATCTTATTACTTAGAACGACAATAGCATAATAAGATGATCCCTCTTAAAATTTCGAGAACGTATTCCCCTAAGTGTGCACCTTTGCGAAGGATCGTTGTCTCGAAGCACCACGTGATGATCGGGTGTGATAGATTCTAACGTTCGCATAAAACGGGTGTAAGCCAGATTTACACACGTGAAACACCTAGGTTGACTCGATGAGCTTAGCATGTACAGACATGACCTCGAATACAAGAGACCGGAAGGTCGAACTTGAGTCGTATGGTTGAATACGATCAGCATGAAGTTGCTCACCATGATGACTAGTCCGTCTCACGTGATGATGGGACACGGGTTAGTCAACATGGATCATGTAACACTTAGATGACTAGAGGGATGTCGATTTAAGTGGGAGTTCATACTTAATTTGATTAAATGAACTTAATTGTCATGAACATAGTCTACAAGTTGTCTTTGTAAATATTGTAGATGGCCAACATCAACCTCAATTTCAACGCATTCCTAGAGAAAAACAAGCTGAAAGATGATGGTAGCAACTATGCAGACTGGGTTCGCAACTTGAAGCTCATCCTTGAAGCAGCTAAAAAAGGCTTATGTCCTTGATGCGCCACTAGGTGACCCTCCCGCTCCCGTAGAAGACGAGGACATTCTGAACGTCTGGCAAACGCGGAGTGATGACTACTCTGTGGTTAGGTGTGGCATGTTATACAGTTTGGAAAAGGGGGTCCAAAGGCGTTTTGAGCAACACGGTGCATATGAGATGTTCCAAGAGCTGAAGCTAGTTTTTCAAGCTCATGACCGTGTCGAGAGATATGAAGTCTCCGACAAGTTCTTTAGTTGTAAGATGGAGGAGAACAGTTCTGTCAGTGAGCACATACTCAAAATGTCTGTGTTACACGGTCGTCTGACTTCACTTGGAGTCGAACTTCCGGATGATGCAACAATTGACAGAATCCTCCAGTCTCTCCCACCAAGCTACAAAGGTTTTGTGCTGAACTACAACATGCAAGGGACGGAGAAGACCATTCCCGAGTTGTACTCGATGCTCAAGTCTGCAGAAGTAGAAATCAAGGAAGAGCATCAAGTGTTGATGGTCAACAAGACCACAAGTTTCAAGAAGGGCAAGGGTAAGAAGAACTTCAAGACAGACGACAAAGCCGTTGCCGCGCCCGGCAAGCCAGATGCCGGGAAGAAGAAAAAGAATGGACCCAAGCCTGAGACTGGGTGCTTCTATTGCAAGGGAAAAGGTCACTAGAAGCGGAACTGCCCCAAATACTTAGCGGACAAGAAGGCCGACAACGTTAAAGGTATATGTGATATACATGTTATTGATGTGTACCTTACCAGAGCTCGTAGTAGCTCCTGGGTATTTGATACTGGTGCTATTGCTCACATTTGCAACTCAAAGCAGGAACTGCGGAACAAGCAGAGACTGGCCAAGGACGAGGTGACGATGCGCGTCGGGAATGGCTCCAAGGTCGATGTGATCGCCGTCGGCACGCTACCTCTACATCTATCGTCGGGATTAGTTTTAAACCTTAATAATTGTTATTTAGTACCAGCTTTGAGCATGAATATTGTATCAGGGTCTTACTTAATGCGAGGCGGCTACTCATTTAAGTCACAGAATAATGTTGTTCTATTTATATGAGTGATATGTTTTATGGTCATGCTCCGCTGGTGAATAGTTTATTCTTGATGAATCTCGATCGTGATGTTACACATATTCATAGTGTGAGTACCAAAATATGTAAAGTTGATAATGATAGTCCCACATACTTGTGGCACTGCCGCCTTGGTCATATCGATGTTAAGCGCATGAAGAAGCTCCATACTGATGGACTATTAGAGTATCTTGACGTTGAATCATTTGACACATGCGAACTGTGCCTCATGGGCAAGATAACTAAGAATCCATTCTTAGGAATAATGGAGAGAGCAACCGACTTATTGGAAATAATACATACTGATGTGTGTGGTCCAATGAACGTTGAAGCTCGCGGTGGCTATCGTTATGCTCTCACTCTTACCGATGATTTGAGTAGGTATGGGTATATCTACTTGATTAAGCGCAAATCTGAGACATTTGAATAGTTCAAGGAATTTCAGAGTGAGGTCGAGAATCAACGTGACAGGAAAATTAAGTGTCTACGATCTGATCGTGGAGGAGAATATTTGAGTCACGAGTTTGGCACGCACCTAAGGAAGTGTGGAATCGTTTCACAACTGACGCCGCCGGGCATACCGCAACGCAATGGAGTGTCTGAATGTCGTAATCGCACTTTATTAGATATGATACGATATATGATGTCTCTTACCGACTTACCGCTATTATTTTGGGGATACGCATTAGAAACTGCAGCATTCACTTTAAATAGGGCACCGTCTAAATCCGTTGAGACGACACCGTATGAACTATGGTTTGGCAAGAAACCTAAGTTGTCGTTTCTTAAAGTTTGGGGCTGCGATGCTTATGTGAAGAAACTTCAACCAGAAAAGCTCGAACCCAAAGCGGAGAAATGCGTATTCATAGGATACCCGAAGGAAACTATTGGGTATACCTTCTATCTTAGAACCGAAGGTAAAACCTTTGTTGCCAAGAACGGATCCTTTCTAGAGAAAGAGTTTCTCTCGAAAGAAGTAAGTGGGAGGAAAGTAGAACTTGATGAGGTAATTACACCCCCTCTCGAACAGGAAAGTAGCGCAACGCGGGAAATTGTTCCTGTGGCGCCTCCACCAACTGAAGAGGAAGTTAATGATAATGATCATGAAGCTTCAGATCAAGTTACTACTGAACCGCGAAGGTCCACAAGGGTACGCTCCGCACCAGAGTGGTATAGCAACCCTGTGATGGAAATCATGTTGTTAGACAACGGTGAACCTTCGAACTAAGAAGAAGCGATGGCGGGCCCGGATTCCAACAAATGGCTTGAAGCTATGAAATCCGAGATAGGATCCATGTATGAGAACAAAGTATGGACTTTGGTGGACTTGCCCGATGACCGGCGAGCCATAGAAAATAAATGGATCTTCAAGAAGAAGACTGATGCAACCGGTAATGTAACCGTTTATAAAGATCGACTTGTCGCAAAGGGTTTTCGACAAATTCAAGGAATTGACAAGGAAGAGACTTTCTCTCCTGTAGCGAAGCTGAAATCAGTCCGAATCATGTTAGCAATTTCCGCCTTTTATGATTATGAAATTTGGCAAATGGGCGTCAAAACAGCGTTCCTTAACGGGAATCTTAAGGGAGAATTGTATATGATGCAACCAGAAGGTTTTGTCGACCCTAAGGGTGCTAACAAAGTGTGCAAGCTCCAGCGCTCCATCTATGGGCTGGTGCAAGCATCTCGGAGTTGGAACATTCGCTTTAATGAGGTGATTAAAGCGTTTGGGTTCATACAGGTTTATGGAGAAGCCTGTTTGTACAAGAAAGTGAGTGGGAGCTCTGTAGCTTTCCTCATACTATATGTGGATGACATATTATTGATGGGGAATAATATAGAGATGTTGGAGAGCATAAAGGCATAATTGAACAAGAGTTTTTCGATGAAGGACCTTGGAGAAGGTGCATACATATTAGGCATCAAGATCTATAGAGATAGATCGAGACGCCTCATAGGTCTTTCGTAAAGTACATACCTTGACAAGATATTGAAGGAGTTCAATATGGAAAACTCAAAGAAAGGGTTCTGGCCAGTTTTGAAAGGTATGAGATTGAGTAAGACTCAGTCACCGACCACGGCAGCAGATAGAGAGAAGATGAGTATTCTCCCCTACGCCTCAGCCGTAGGCTCTCTTATGTATGCCATGCTGTGTACCTGACCTGATATAAACCTTGCCATAAGTTTGGTAGGGAGGTACCAAAGTGATCCCAGTATGGAACATTGGAAAGCGGTCAAAAATATCCTTAAGTACCTAAAGAGGTCTAAGGAAATGTTTCTCGTTTAGGGAGGTGATGAAGAGCTCGTCGTAAAGGGTTACGTCGACGCTTGCTTCGACACAGATCCGGATGACTCTAAGTCACAGACCGGATACATATATGTTTTGAATGGTGGGGCAGTGATCTGGTGCAGTAGCAAGCAAGAAGTCGTGGCAGCATCTACATGTGAAGCGGAGTACATAGCTGCTTCAGAAGCAACTCATGAAGGAATTTGGATGAAGGAGCTCATCACCGACCTTGGAGTGGTTCCAAGCGCGTCGGGTCCAATGACACTCTTCTGTGATAACACTGGGGCCATTGCCATAGCCAAGGAGCCCACATTTCATCGGAAGACGAAGCACATCAAACGCCGCTACAACTCCATCCAGGACCATGTCCAGAGTGGAGTAATAGAGATTTGTAAAGTACATACGGATCTGAATGTTGCAGACCCATTGACTAAACCTCTTCCACGAGCAAAACATGATCAACACCATAATGCTATGGGTGTTCTATACATCACAATGTAAATAGATTATTGACTCTAGTGCAAGTGGGAGACTGTTGTAAGTATGCCCTAGAGGCAATAATAAATGGTTACTATCATATTTCCTTGTTCATGATAATCGTCTATTGTTCATGCTATAATTGTATTAACAAGAAACAGTAATACATGTGTGAATAAATAGATCACAATGTGTCCCTAGCAAGCCTCTAGTTGGCTAGCTCGTTAGTCAATATATGATCATGGTTTCCTAGTCATGGGCATTAGATGTCATTAATAACGGGATCACATCATTGGGAGAATGATGTGATGGACAAGACCCAATCCTAAGCATAGCACTTGATCGTATTGTTCGTATGCTAAAGTTTTTCTAATGTCAAGTGTCTTTTCCTTCGACCGTGACATTATGCAACTCCCGGATACCGTAGGAGTGCTTTGGGTGTATCAAATGTCACAACATGACTGGGTGACTATAAAGGTGCATTACGGGTACCTCTGAAAGTGTCTGTTGGGTTGGTACGAATCGAGATCGGGATATGTCACTCCGCGTGATGGAGAGGTATCTCCGGTCCCACTTGGTAGAACATCATCATGAGCTCAATGTGACTAAGGAGTTAGTCACACGATGACGCGCTATGGAATAAGTAAAGAGACTTACCGATAACGAGATTGAACAAGGTATAGGTATACCGACGATCAAATCTCGGGCAAGTTCTATACCGACAGACAAAGGGAATTGTATACGGGATTGATTGAATCCTTGACATCGTGGTTCATCCGATGAGATCATCATGGAGCAAGTGGGAGCCACCATGGGTATCCAGACCCAGCTAATGGTTATTGTCCAGAAAGGTGTCTCGGTCATGTGTGCCTGTCTCCCGAACCCGTAGGGTCTACACACTTAAGGTTCGATGATGCTAGGGTTATAGGGAATTGTTATACGAGGTTACTGAAAGTTGTTCGGATTCCCGGATGAGATCTCAGACGTCATGAGGAGCTCCGGAATGGTTCGGAGGTAAAGATTGATATATAGTATGGATGGTTTTGGACACCGGAAATTTTTCGGGCGTCACCGGTAATGTACCGGGACCACCGGGACCACCGGAAATGGTCCCGGGGGTCCACCGGGAGGCGCCACCAGCCCCAAAAGGTAGCATGGGCCAAAAGAGGGAGGGCAACCAGCCCATAGTGGGCTGGTGCACCTCCCACAAGGAGGCCCAAGGCGCAGGAGGTGGAGAGAGGGGGGAACCCTAGGCGCTGGTGGGCCTAAGGCCCACCTAGGGGTGCGCCACCCCCTCCCCCTGCCCTGGGGCCGCACCTCCCATTTGGGGGGCTGCCGCACAACCTAGGGTGGGAACACTAGGGGTGGCACCCCCCTCCCCTCCTCCTATATATAGTGGGGGTTTTGGGGTTGTTTTACACGCAGTTTTCCATCTCTCTCGGCGCAACCCTGACCCCCCTTCTTCCTCCTATCCCACGGTGCTTGGCGAAGCCCTACCGGGAGACCTCGTCTCTCCATCAACACCACGCCGTCGTGCTGCAGGAGATCTTCCCCAACCTCTCCCTCCTCCTTGCTGGATCAAGGTGTGGGAGACGCACCGAGCTGCACGTGTGTTGAACGCAGAGGTGTCGTGGTTCGACACTAGATCGGAATCACACCGCGATCTGAATCGCCGCGAGTACGACTCCATCAACCGCTTTCTAGCAACGCTTCCGCTTAGCGATCTTCAAAGGTATGAAGATGCACTCACCCCTCTCTCGTTGCTGGTCTCTTCATAAGAAGATGTGAATATGCGTAGGAATTTTTTCGAATTTATGCTACTTTACCCAACAGTTTCTCCCTACCTCCATATCCTTTCCTCCAAGCTTTCTTATCCTTCTTCTGTGCATAGTTGCATCTTCTTTCTCTGCATGTTGTCTCCTACTTAGCTGCTTTTGTATCTCAGTGTGAGAACTTCCTCAGTTGCCATCCACACTGGGGTTTGTTCAAACACATGTTTACTTGCCGAGTGATGACTGTTAAGAAGTCCTCTTACTTGGGGGACAATATCAACGTAGTGCAGTTCTGGAGGTCTAGGTATCCAGCTCAGGGGCAAGAGTATCTTCCCAAAATGAGCTTTCCCTATTCTGTGAAGGGGTGACAGGACTCTTGGTTCTATTGCCATGATGTTTTTGTTGGAGAGGGTCATTCGGGTCTTCCACCACATTCCACCAATAGGGTTGAGACGGCTCCTACATTGAACGTGTCGAAGGTGGTGAAAGTTGATGTAGAGATTCTGGTGATTGCGCTCGTTGCTGTGATGTGCAAAGGCCTCAACAGAATGGACCTCCTGGAAGTCTTCTTTCTGCGTAGGATCCAACCCCTTCAGGCCAGAGCACGTCCCATGTCGATGTACAAGGGGCCAGATGGTCGAACTCGTGTTCACCCGGAGGAGCTCACAGAACAACAACTGGAATAAAAGATCATGACTATCACTCCGGTGAGGGATAATCCCAGGGGGGCTAGGATGGTGCCTGCTTTCTCAGTGGAGATTCTGTCGAATCAGGTAAGCTACTGCCCTTTACGTCCGATTGATTTTCTTCATTGTCTTCGTACTTGTTTATAACACGACCTTCTCCATTCGGCAGGCTACTACCGGGCTAGTTAGCTCCATCTCGGTGGTTGACCGAATGCCCGTTGATGTGGAGAGTGACACCGAGCACCCGGAGGGCTCGGATGCAGGTGAAGATGAAGATAGCGATGATGAAGACGATGACGACAAGGTGGAGGAGAGTGACGACGATGATCAGGGAGGTGAGGAAGAGTCCTCCCCGTCCGACGAGGTCCCGCCTGAGGCCTGCAGCAAGGCGCTCCAGGATCTGGGGACCCGTGCTGGCACCTTGAGGACCCCGAGGGTGACAATGCCGAGTGTATCGGAAATGCCGACCCGCAGTTCCAAACGGGGCCGAAGTGAGGCTACGACGCCGCCGTAGAAGACTGCCAAATAGCCCAAGTCGCCAGGTCCAAACCTCTGAAGGCTGTCCTACCGCGCATCAAGGTCGACGTGCCCATCACTTCGGCGTAAGTTTCGTCGCCGAATGACTTTGTCTTTGTTGGCTCTGTTTCACCGAATTATTGTTGTATTCTTGTTGTGTACATTGCAGAACTGATACTTCGATCGCTTCTCTGTTAGCCTAGGCAACTGACAAGGGGAAGACTGATACTGATGCTGCTTCTTCCAAAGGTAAAACTTGACTTTTTTGAAGGGTCACTCGGTATTCGGCGCATGGCCATTTACTCCTTGTGAACATGTGCAGGACCATGGTACGTGATTGACCTTGACCATGAGGCTCCTTCTGCAGTTCAAGACTTTCCCAAGCAGGTCGCCACTCCTAGCCGACTGGTTGCCAGAACCAAGACTTATGTGGCCTGTGAGACCACCTCAGCCTGGGCGTTACTCGGAATAGGTCCGTTGTCTCCTCCATATGATCGCCGCATGTTCCATCTCCACCACATCCCAGAGGATCTGGAGGAGGCGCGCAAGGAAGCCTTTTCTCAACGGGACATAATGGTCAGGCGACTGAAGGAGACATATGACTCTAGTGAGGCCGTGGCCAAGAATGTTCGGGTAAGTTTGAATCTGAGTGGGTGTCCCGAGTGGATACACACCCAGGAGGTGTTGGTGTTTCTTTAAAGTGGGGGCGTGCTGAGTGCACCAACTGGGTGTAGTCCCCGAGGCTATTGTCTACTGTGGCAATCGCTGGTAGTCTTAGTTTCTATTTTCGTTTAGTAGTAGTTAACAAGTTACGGAGCCTTTTCTCCTTTTATCCTTCAAGTTGGGGCGCGCTGAGCGCACCCACTGGGTGTAGTCCCCGAAACTTCCGTCGATTGAGGCAGTCGGCGGTAGTCTTAGAGTTGTTGTTGTATTTTTGCTGTCTCAACCTTGCTGTCGGCACACTGCTTGTGGGCCCAAGGATTGTTTCAAAGTGGCGGATCAGGAGCTGTTGGATTTGTGCCTCAACCTCGAAGCTAAAAAGGCCAAGTGCACTCATCTCGAGTAGGAGAAGAAAGCTGTTGAAGGTAAACTCTGCTGACCGAATGAATCTTGAATTGATTTTATTTCATGTCCGACTGAGGCTATCTTGCCAGATCGCCTTGCTGAGAGGCTGAAGAATTCCATTTCTTTACTCGCCATGAAGGAGGCCCTCGAGAAGAGGGATGTAGAACTGGTGTCGGCTCACAAAGAAGCCAGTCCAAAGACCAAGGCGGCCGAGGCCAAGTTGAAGGCCGTTGAGAAGCTCGAGGAGGAGTACCAACTCCGGAAGGTGGCCGCTGAAAAGACTACAGGAGACATTGCCGACTTGAAAAAAACCTACGCTGAGTGCGAGACCATGTTCTTGGAGGTCAGTGCCAAAAGAGCCAAGCTAGATAAGTTTGTTGAGGACTTCAGCTTGGACCTCGTTAGCAAGCTCAAAGGTATGGCTGAATCCCGAAAGATTTCAATTGATGTCTGCTCATTTCCGAGTGGTGATTCTCATCCTTTGTCTTTGATTGAATCCAGCTTTGTGTGTCGATCTCAAGGAGGAGACGACTTCAATTGAGGAGGAGATGAACCTGATGACTGGGCTTATGAAGGACAGTACTGCCATCACTCTCCTCCAACTAGAAGCACACATCAATTACGCGCTGGGCTGCTTCAGATAGATCCATTCGGCTGTGGCGGAGGTTGGTGAGGGGACCGGCCCTGAAGAAGAACCCATGAAGGATGCTCACACGATTGTTGATCGAGCGAAAGCTATTCCCGTGCACCTTCAGTATTGGAATAAGTCATCGGCTCGTGCTGGAGCGGACATCACCCTCTCACTCGTCCGAATCCACTATAGGGGAGTGGATGAGGAGAAGCTAAAGAACCTCCGAGTGGTCAACAGGAAGAGCCTCAAGTTTGAGGACTTCGTGGAGATGTTCATGGAGGCGTCCACCTGGATCACCGACGGCATCGACCTTCATACCTTCGTGGAGGCAGTGGTGTCTCAGTCCTTTGATCGATTCACGAAAAATACTCTTAAGCTTCAATTCGCCTCGGTATGCCGGGTGGTTTTATGTAACCCTTTAAATTCTGAGTGAGCCTTGGGCTTTCTCGCATGCACATTTTGTTTAAACTGAATTGCTACTTTGTTCGCTTTGAATTGCATTTGGATTTTGCTATCCTTTTTGGATTTTCTTTTACTCGGACGAAGACTAGTTCGTGACCGAGTCCCCGAGCATGGAGATTCGTAGTCAGTTGGGAGACGTCATTCATTAGACGAAAATGGATTTCGTTGTTTAAGGATGATTGTTTTGTTCATCTTGGCGTCCGAATGAAAGTCTTTCCCTCATTCGGGACCACTATAACTTAGGCAAAATTTGGTTCGTAGCTAAGCCCCCGAGTGTGGAGGTTGTCCACATTTGGGGACGGGTCTACCCGAGGCGAAACAGGCTCGCTACCGAGATGATAGTTCTTTCGAACTCGTCGATGGCCATGTCCATCATGGCGTCCGAATGGCGATCGTGCCGTCTATCCGAGACGCATTGACTTAGGCAAAAACTGGTTCACAGCTAAGCCCCCGAGCGTGCACGCGATCCTCACTCGGAGCAGGTTTCACCCTAGGCGAGAACAGGTCCACAACTAGGAATGGTTGTCCCATTCATGTAGGGTTCACCTTAGGCGAAGAAGGTTCCCTACCAAGAAATAATTGTCCTGTTCTTGTGGGCGCCCGAATGGAGGTCTTGCCTCTCACTCGGAACCCCTTTGACATAGGCGAAAACTAGTTCATGGCTAAGCCCCTGAGTTTGGAGGTTTCCATGATCACTCGGGGTAGGATTCACCTTAGGCGAAACAGGTTCCCTACCGAGAAGATAGTTTGTTGCGAACTCGCTGATGGTCCTGTCCTTCAAGGTACCCGAATGACGATCACGACTTCATTCGGAAGCATCTGACTCAGGAGAAAGCTGTTCCGCGACTAAGCCCTCGAGTGAAGAGTTCGTCTTTACTCGAGGCATGATTTTCCCTAGGCGAAAGGGGAATCCCTGTAAGGAATTATTGTTCTGTTCATCTTGGTGCCCAAATGGAGGTCTTGCCTTCATTCGGAACCCCTTTAACTTAGGCGAAGACTGGTTCGCGGCTCAGCCCCCGAGTGTGGAGGTTTCCACGATCACTCGGGGTAGGGTTCACCTTAGAAGAAACAGGTTCGCTACCGAGCTGATAATTCTTGCAAACTCGCTGATGGTCCTATCCATCATGGTATCCGAATGACGATCACGACTTCATTCAGAACCATCTGACTTAGACGAAAGATGGTTTTCAGCTAAACCCTCGATTGAAGAGGTCGTCCTCACTCGTGGCAGGATTCACCTTAAATGAAGATAGGTTCGCGGTTAAGGTTATACACCCACTGGGCTGTGTTTCACCGAAGCGAAGTATTCAAAGATAGTCAAAAAAAGTGAGCACTTTATTCTTCTATTCTTTTAGATTCATTACAGGAACGAAGCAAGTTCTACATATAGAACTAGCGGATCAGGTCCGCGTTCCAAGCTCTGGGTTCCTCCGAGTCATTGTCGATCTTGTACAGTCGGTAAGCTCCATTGTACAAAAAATTGGAGATGGTGTATGGCCCTTGCCACGGAGGTACCAGCTTGTGGGGTCTGTGTTGGTCCAGTCGGAGGACCAGATCTCCTTCTTGAAACGCTCGACCCCTGACTTCTCTGTCATGGTAGCATTGGAGGTCCTGCTAGCATGCCAGGGATGAGATGAGGACTAACTCCCTCTCTTCCTCTAGAAGATCAATGTTATCCTGACATGCTGCTTCAGATTTAGCTTCATTGTACTGCTCCACTCGAGGGGAGTTGTGATGCAAGTCACTCGGCAGGATGGCTTCCGTGCCGTACACCAAGAAGAAGGGAGTTCATCCACTTGAGCAATTTAGAGTCATCCGTATACCCCACAAGACGGATGGAAACTCCTCGACCTAGGCGCCAGGGGCGTATTTGAGTCTCTCATCAGCAGGGGCTTCATGCCTTGGAGTATCATGCCATTCGCCCGCTCTGCCTATCCATTTGACTCCGGTTGTGCCATGGAGGCATAGTTAACCTGAGTGCCCTAGGAGTAGAAGAACTCGCGGAACTCATACGAGTCGAAGTTGGACCTGTTGTCGGTGATGATGTCGTGGGGGACTCCGAATTGGAAGATGATCTGCCAAATGAAGCTGGTGGCAGTCGCGGAGTCCAAGCTTTTGATGCGTATGGCTTTGACCCACTCGGTGAACTTATCCACCGCAACCATCAAGTGAGTGAATCCACTCGTCCCGGTGTGTAGAGGGCCAACCATGTCGAGACCCCATACGGCGAATGGCCAAGTGAGTGGGATCGTCTTTGTCGGCGAAAGGATCGACACCTATGGGGGCCTCAACGGTGCCCTTGTGCTGGTTTGGCGGGGAGAGGGATCGCGGCAAGAGCACAACCAACAGTCAGGGACCGGCAAGGTCGTGTTTACCCAGGTTCAGGCCACGTGGAGCATGAAACCCTACGCCTGCATGTGTTTAGTTAATCGTTTTAGGTTATTGTAGATCTACCCCTCTTACAGCCTTCCGATTTGTCAAAAAGCCAAAAGTCACTACTACTGAGCCTCGGGCCTCCTTTTATAGGCGAAGGGTCTCCACAGTGGCTCAGTAGGTGAGCGGTGGTTCACAAGTCGAACAACGTCGACCGACAGCCACAGTGTTACTGCGGTGCATTAATTGCTTCGATAGACTTCCCTGACCTCGTCAGGGGGGTTGGACACGTACCCAGACGTGGCAACTTTGGGGTGTTGCACTGGCGTGCGGGTGGACGTGTGGTCCATGCATCGGCGATGGCGTGTTCGTCGGTGGAGGTGTTCACAGGATGCGAAGGATCCTGGTCCCACGCCTCTCCTCGGGCCTTCTCTTTCTTCCCTGCAAGGGTTCCCTTCCCGGGGCTCTTCTTGTTCCTCTCAGCAGGGAGGCGATGGCCTGCAGAGGCCTTGTCAATCTTCCCGGCAAGGATGGCTTGCCGTGGATCAGTCCTCCTTCCTTGGCGGGAGGGTCTTGCCGTGGCATTATTTATCTCCCCGGTAGGGAGCTCCTGCTGGGGTCTCTTCTTCATTCCGAGTAAGCGAGTGCTTGCCGGGGGCTTGCAATCTGTACTTGGCGGCTTTTGAGTCTTGCTTCTGTCTTAAGCTTTAGCGATGCGCCTTGCCGTTGCAGAGGGGCTGCCGCTGTCCGCGCACTAGTCCGGGGCACTAGAGACCGCAGTCTTTAGTTCACCGACAGGAGCCCCCGGGCCTGGGCCACACACGCATGCGAGGCGTTGTTGGGCCAGGCCCAAAGCGGTGCGCGGACTCGTAGGCTCCGGGTTTATTGGAATCGAGCCGTTACAGGCTTTATTTCCCCATGTCGCACATTGAACGCGTGAAGTGGGAGGGTGTGCGGCGTGCGCATAGTGGCTGAGCCAGCCGTGTGCGCATGGAGCCGTTAGTTTGGCAACCAAGGGCCGGCCAGCGTTCCTCATAAAGGAAAAGAAATAGGGGCGTGGTTGCTTCCTGATACGTCTCAAACGTATCTATAATTTTTGATGGTTTCATGTTGTTATCTTGTCTTCTTTGGATGTTTTATGTACCTTTTATATCTTTTTTGGACTAACTTATTAATTCAGTGCCAAGTGCCAGTTCCTTTTTTTTTCTGTGTTTTTGGCTCTTTTCAGATCTGATTCTGGAAGAAGTCCAAACGGAATAAAATCCCCGAAATGATTTTTTCTCGAACAGAAGAAGATCAGGGGGCCTGTGGGCCAAGCCAGGAGGGCTCCACGGAGCCCACAAGCCCCCACTCCGCCACCAGGGGGAGGCGGCAGTAGTAGGGCTTGTGGCCTCCCTGAGCGCCGCTTGAACTAGATCTTTGGCCTATATATTCCCTAAAATACAGCAAAAATTAGGGGAGCCTCGAAAATACTTTTCCACCGCCGCAAGCTTTCGTTTCCGCGAGATCTCATCTGGAGACCCTTCCCGACGCCCTGCCGGAGGGGACTTTGGAGTTGGAGGGCTTCTGCATCATCATCGTCGCCCCTCCAATGACTCGTGAGTAGTTCACTTCAGACCTACGGGTCCGTAGTTAGTAGCTAGATGGCTTCTTCTCTCTCTTGGATCTTCAATACAAAGTTCTCCATGATCTTCATGGATATCTATCCGATGTAATCTTCTTTGGCTGTGTGTTTGTCGAGATCCGATGAATTGTGGATTTGTCATCAGATTATCTATGATATATATTTGAGTCTTTGCTGATTTCTTATATGCATGATTTGATATTCTTGTAAGTCTCTCCGAGTCTTGGGTTTGTTTGGCCAACTAGATCTATGATTCTTGCAATGGGAGAAGTGCTTGGTTTAGGGTTCTACCATGTGGTCACCTTTCCCACTGAGATTAGGGGCAGCAAGGCACACATTAAGTAGTTGCCATCAAGGGTAACAAGGTGGGCTCTGTCGTTGATATGAGATTGTCCATCTACATCATGTTATCTTGCTTAAGGAGTTACTCTGTTCTTTTGGACTTAATACACTAGATGCATGCTGGATAGCGGTCGACGTGTGGAGTAATAGTAGTAGATGCAGACAGTATCGGTCTACTTGTTTTGGACGTGATGCCTATAGATATAATCATTGCCATAGATGACGTCACGACTTTGCACGGTTCTATCAATTGCTCGACAGTAATTTGTTCACCCACGGTCTACTTGCTTTCATGAGAGATGCCACTAGTAAACACTACGGCCCCCGGGTCTATTCACATCTATCATTTCCACTTTCTCTTTTACTTTGCTTTGTTACTTTGTTGCTTTCAGTTCTCACTTGGCAAACGATGGATATTGCAATAATCATGAGAGATGCCACTATGCATATTATTGGGGGGTTTAGCCATGGAAGATTGAAAATACAGTAACCCAACTTTAGCATAAGTAGCATTTAAGTTTGCTACAGTACCTAAGGAAGTGGTGGTTTGCTTTCCCATACTAATGTTATCACGAGTTTCTGTTTAAGTTTCGTGTTGTGAAGTTTACAAGTTTTGGGTGAAGTTCGTATGGACAAAAAGATAAAGAGTGGCAAGAGCTCAAGCTTGAGGATGCCCAAGGCACCCCAAGAGATTCAAGGATGTCGTAAAAGTCTAAGCTTGGGGATGCCCCGGGAAGGCATCCCCTCTTTCGTCTTCAATCCATCGGTAACATTACTTGGGGCTATATTTTTATTCACCACATGTTATGTGTTGTTGCTTGGAGCGTCTTGTATCGTAGGAGTCTTTTATTTTCGTTGTGTCACAATCATCCTTGTTGCACATCTAGAGAGAGAGACATGCACTCACCGTGATTTTGTCGAGCCTCACTTATATCTTTTGGTAGACAATTCAGCTCACATGTGCTTCACTTATATGTTTTGAGCTAGATACTTTAGCTCTATGTGCTTCACTTATATCTTTTAGAGCGCAGCGGTGCATGGCTTGGTAGTTGAACTATGCTTTGAAAGTAGTCTCAAAAGGGGTAGTTATCCAAAGGGATACGAAAACTTCCACCTTCATGTGCATTGAATAGTTAGAGAAGTTTGATTCCTCTCAATTAGTTTTGAGATATGGTTGTGGTAATATTGAAGTTATGTTAGTAAGGTGTTGTGGATCTAGAAATACTTGTGTTGAAGTTAGTGATTCCCGTAGCATGCACGTATGGTGAACCGCTTTGTGATGAAATATGAGCATGATTAGTCTATTGATTGTCATCCTTTGCGTGGCGGTCGGGATCGCGCGATCGTTTATACCTACCAACCCTTCCCCTAGGAGTATGTGTTGAATGTTTTGTTTCGATTACTAATAAAACTTTTGCAACAAGTATATGAGTTCTTCATGACTAATGTTGAGTCCATGGTTTAGATGCACTTTCACGTGCCACCATCACTATCTTCTTAGTGCCGTGCAACTTTCGCCCGTGCACAAAACCCACCATTAGCCTCCCTCAAAACAGCCACCATACCTACCTACTATGTCTTTTTCAAAGTCATTCCGAGATATATTGCCATGCAAATACAACCATGACATGTGCCACCACGTCTACATTGCCATTGCATGATTGTAAGATAGCTAGCATGATGTTTCCATTAATGTCTATGCCATGCTAGATCATTGCCACGGTACACTACCGAAGGCATTTCATATAGAGTCATCATTGCTCTAAGTTTTGAGTTGAAAGTGTGATGATCATCATTAATGGAGCATTGTCCCATGTGAGGAAAAAAAAGAGGCCGAAGAAGCCCTCCAAAAAAAAAGAGGCCAAAGAGCCCACCAAAAAATAATAATAATAATAAATGAGAGAAGAGAGAGAAGGGACAATGCTACCACTTTTTCCACACTTCATGATCTTCATGATTGAGTGTCTCTCGTTTTGTCACCACCACATAGCTAGTGGGAAATTTTCATTTTATAATTTGGCTTGTATATTCCAATGATAGGCTTCCTCAAAATTGCCTTAGGTCTTCGTGAGCAAGCAAGTTGGATGCACACCCACTAATTTGCTTTAAGAGCTTTCAGTTACTCGTAGCTCTAGGGCATCATTTGTATGTCAATCCCTACTCATTCACATTGATATCTATTGATGAGCATCTCCATGGCTCATTGATATGCCTACTTAATGTGACTATCTTCTCCTTTTTTGTCTTGCAACCTCCACCACACTCCACACCATCTATAGTGCTATAACCATGGGTCACGCTCATGTATTGCGTGAGAGTTGAAAAGGTTTGAGAAAGTAAAGGTGTGTAACAATTACTTGGCGAATACCGGGTTGTGCATGATCTAAATTCGTTGTGCAATGGTGATAGAGCATAGCCAGACTATGTGCTTTTGTAGGGATAACTTTCTTTTGGCCTTGTTATTTTGAAAGTTCATGATTACCTTGCTAGTTTGCTTGAATTATTATTATTTCCACGTCAATAGCAAACTATTGTTTTGAATCTAATGGATCTGAACATCCACGTCACATAAGAGGAGTTACAAAGGACATCTATGCTAGGTAGCATGAAAGCATCAAAAATTCATTCTTTATCACTTCCCTACTCGAGGACGAGCAGGAGTTAAGCTTGGGGATGCTTGATACGTCTCAAACGTATCTATAATTTTTGATTGTTTCATGTTGTTATCTTGTCTTCTTTGGATGTTTTATGTACCTTTTATATCTTTTTTGGGACTAACTTATTAATTCAGTGCCAAGTGCCAGTTCTTGTTTTTTCTGTGTTTTTGGCTCTTTTCAGGTCTGATTTTGGAACGGAGTCCAAACGGAATAAAATCCTCGAAATGATTTTTTCCCGAACGGAAGAAGATCAGGGGGCATGTGGGCCAAGCCAGGAGGGCTCCAGGGAGCCCACAAGCCCCCACTCCTCCACCAGGGGGGAGGTGGTGGTGGCAGGGCTTGTGGCCTCCCTGAGCGCCCCCTGACCTAGATCTTTGGCCTATATATTGCCTAAAATACAGCAAAAATTCAGAGGAGCCTCGAAACTACTTTTCCGCCGCCGCAAGCTTCCGTTTCCGCGAGATCTCATCTGGAGACCCTTCCAGGCGCCCTGCCGGAGGGGACTTTGGAGTTGGAGGGCTTCTTCATTATCATCATCGCCCCTCCAATGACTCACAAGTAGTTCACTTCAGACCTACGGGTCCGTAGTTAGTAGCTTGATGGCTTCTTCTCTCTCTTGCATCTTCAATACAAAGTTCTACATGATCTTCATGGAGATCTATCCGATGTAGTCTTATTTGGCGGTGTGTTTGTCGAGATCCGATGAATTGTGGATTTGTGATCAGATTATCTATGATATATATTTGAGTCTTTGCTGATTTCTTATATGCATGATTTGATATCCTTGTAAGTCTCTCCGAGTCTTGGGTTTTTTTTGGCCACCTAGATCTATGATTCTTGCAATGGAGAAGTGCTTGGTTTTGGGTTCTACCATGTGGTGACCTTTCCGAGTGACAGTAGGGGCAGCAAGGCACACATTAAGTAGTTGCCATCAAGGGTAACAAGGTGGGCTCTGTCGTTGATATGAGATTGTCCATCTACATCATGTTATCTTGCTTAAGGCATTACTCTGTTCTTTTGGACTTAATACACTAGATGCATGCTGGATAGCGGTCGACGTGTGGAATAATAGTAGTAGATGCAGACAATATCGGTCTACTTGTTTTGGACGTGATGCCTATAGATATAATCTTGCCATAGATGACGTTACGACTTTGTGCAATTCTATCAATTGCTCGACAGTAATTTATTCACCCACCGTCTACTTGCTTTCATGAGAGAAGCCACTAGTAAACACTACGGCCCCCGGATCTATTCCATCTATCGTTTCCACTTTCGCTTTTACTTTGCTTTGTTACTTTGTTGGTTTCAGTTCTCACTTGGCAAACAATCTATATGGGATTGACAACCCCTTCATAGCGTTGGGACCAGGTTCTTTGTGTTTGTGCAGGATCTTGTGATACTCCCCCACTGGATCGTTACCTTGGTTCTCAAACTGAGGGAAATACTTACCACGGCTGTGCTACATCACGCTTTCTGCTTCGAGGGAACACCAACATAAGGCTCCAAGGCCATGGGGGAAATCCTTTGCATATTTGCCTAGGAAGTCCCTTAAGGCGTAGCCGTAGCAGAAGGATTCCTGGTGCCGTCGACACGACTATTCCTGGCGCCGTTGCGAGGGAAGCACAACTGACATCACTTCCTTAGTTTCCTGCTCCTCGAATCTCGCCGCCGCCGTCATCTTCTTCCTTGAGACCGAGCCTCTGTTTCCCCCTTTTCTCTTCCCGAAACTGCTTCCCCCAGTAGCAGCCCATTCCGTCGTCAACATGCCGCCGAAGGGGAGTAGAGCCAAGAAGGGGAAGCCAGCAAACACGAAGAAGGAGATGGCGAAGAAGTGGAAGGACCTCACCTTCTTCCCCTCGGGGATTGAGGAGCGTTCTTTGTCGAACCGCTACCGCTTCATGTGGGCGGTGAAGACGATGGCGCATCAGGCCACCATTGTGAACGCCGGGGAATCGGGCCGAGAACCGGATAAGTATCCGTTCTTCGCTGATTTCTTCTATTGCGGGCTTCTGGATTTTACGCCGAATGTCGTGACGTGCATGTCGATATTCGCACATCTGTGCGAAAACTTCATCGGCATCGTCCCCAACACCGCCCTCTTCCGCCACTACTTCAGCCCTCGTACCCAAAGAGGAGACGCCCTTTCCGGCTCCATCACTTGGATTCCACGGACCGGTGCAAGGAGGCATATTTGTAAGGGACTCTTTGAGAGAAGTGGGAGGAGTGGCGAGGGAAGTGGTGTTGGATTCGGGAAAAGCGGTTTCTTCCCTTCTGCGAGCCCAAGACTGCCAAGATAGAGGCCCGGGACGATGATTGGAGCAGCCTCGATCCAGACGATGAGAAATTGGCCATCCCCGTCACGAGGATCCTGCGTCTGAGAGGCGTAGGGGTGATGACGGAAATGGTGGCTTCTGACTTCATCCGAATGCGGATCACCCCTCTTCAGCATAGAGCGGGAGGCTGGCGTCGGCGTACTCGAACATGGCAGACATAATGCGGCTGTGGCCGGGGTTGTATAGCAACCTGACCGTCATGCAACACTCCTTTGTCTGCGGCAAGCTGTTCAAGTTCGACCCCAAGCTCCGGCTTCCGGGCGGGCGTTATCCCTCTGTTCATCAGCTCGGCCCTAAGCACGCTCACGACAATGATGCCGGAATGCAACGCCCATGGCGTCCTTTCGACCTAGGCTCAGTCGTCGGGTGAGGACATCTTGTCCTTTTTCGACCACTTGTCGGGTAAGGTTCCAGGGCGGAGGAGGTCGTTCTCATCCTTCCCACCACCAAAGAGGACATGGAATTCATAGCCAGCCGGCTTCAGGAGAGGGCCCTCGCCGCAGCGGAGCAGGAGGTCGGGTCCTTCGATGAAGAAGAATACGACACGGAGTTGAAGGCGACAACGGATGCGTTTGTTGGGGAAGCCGACGGCTCCTCTTCCCAGGGCCCCTCCGTTGTCCATGTCCCCGAAGAGGCAGAGGAGGAGGAGGAGACCGTGGAGCCTTTGGTCCACCGGAGGCCCAAATGAGTCCTTCGACACGCCGACACCGGGCTCCCGGTGGGGCAAACTCCAGTCGCCATCCCCGCCAAGCGCTCAAGAGGCCCATCACCTCCCACCGGCTGCGAGGAGGATCTAAACTTCAACCTCTCGACCTTCAGCTCGGAGGAGGAAGAAGAGTACGTACCCGTGCCTTCATTCTTCCATTGTTGTTAGCTCTCATGAAGCTTGTCTTGACCCTGGCCGCTTGAAGGGAAACGAAGACACTGGCACAGAGGATGGCCAAGAGGGCAAAAGTGTCGGCGAGCGACAGACCCTCGGCTAGGATCCCCAAGGCGCCGGAGTCGACTTCAGTCAGCCCCCAGCAGAGCCCCCAGCGTGGGTCCACCATCTGTTTCCCCATGCCGAGTACGGGGGACGCGGTCTTCACCGCTGACAATACTCATCGTGCAGGGAAGGACCGACAGCAGGCGGAATCTCTGAGGGCCACGCCAGACGGGGACGACCCCCCTGCTGGGGCCAGTCCTGCCAAGGAGGGCCCGGTAGGATTGGAGGCTGAGGGCCGTGTGCCGGCCGCCGATGTTGCCTGGGAGAGGGCAGCTACCCCACACCTGCGGGAGGAAGGTGAGTATCCCGTGTAGGGACACCTCCGCTTCCCTTCCCTTTCTTTCCTTCTTCTTCTTCCCGGACCTCAAGCTCTTTCATCTTCTCTTTTTGTTTGGGCGAGGCAGTTGTCGACCTCGTCATTGAGGAGATAGCACTGGAATCCACGGCCGAGGCCGAGAAGGTTGCTGCCGGGTAGATCACGGTGGAGGTGCGGGACCAGACCGCACATGACTCAATGGATGAGAGTGCCAAAGAGCCTGAAGGGCATGCTGGCAGTTCCTCTGCTGCCGCCACGGAGGAGGCTGCGCCGGACACGGGTTCCCCGCTCGTCGACGAGGGAGTCGGGGGAGACCATCCTTTCTCCTCAGCGGTCCCTCCTTCCGGCGAGTACATTGATACGTCTGCAACGTATCTATAATTTTTGATTGTTCCATGCTATTATATTATCAACTTAGGGATGTTTTATATGCATTTATATGCTATTTTATATAATATTTGGGACTAACCTATTAACTCAGTGCCTAGTGCCAGTTTCTGTTTTTTCCGTGTTTCTGAACTTTCACAGATAAGAATATTAAATGGAGTCCAAACGGAATAACACCTTCGGGATGATTTTTTCCATAACAGAAGGGATTCAGAAGACTTGAGAACCAAGGCAAAGGTCCACGGAGGAGGCCACGAGCCCCCTAGGCGATCCCCTAGGGGGGGGCACGCCTAACAGGCTCGTGGGCCCCCCGTGCCTCCTTTGCCCTACCTCTATCGCCTATAAATTCCCTAAAATCCCTAAACCAATAGAGAGAACCACGAAAATACTTTTCCACCGCCGCAAGTTTCTGATTCCGCGAGATCCCATCTCGGGACCGTTCTGGTGCCCTCCTGGAGGGGGATTCGGACACGGAGGGCTTCTTCATCAACACCATTGCCTCTCCGATGATGCGTGAGTAGTTCGCCACAGACCTTTGGGTCCATAGCTAGTAGCTAGATGGCTTCTTCTCTCTCTTAGATCTTCAATACAAAGTTCTCCATGATCTTCATGGAGATCTATCCGATGTAACTTTCTTTCACGGTGTGTTTGTCGAGATCCGATGAATTGTGGATTTATGATCAGATTATCTATGAATATTATTTGAGTCTCCTCTGATTTCTTATATGCATGATTTCCTATCCTTGTAATTTTCTTCGAGTTATGGGTTTCGTTTGGCCAACTTGACCTATAATTCTTGCAATGGGAGAAGTGCTTGGTTTTGGGTTCATACCGTGCCGTGTCCTCACTTAGTGACAGAAGGGGTAGCGAGGCATGCATCATGTTGTTTCCATCAAGGGTAAAAAGATGGGGTTTATATCATATTGCATGAATTTATCCCTCTACATCATGTCATCTTGCTTAAGGCATTACTCTATTTGTTATGAACTTAATACACTAGATGCATGTTGGATAGCGGTCAATGTGTGGAGTAATAGTAGTAGATGCAGAAAGTATTGGTCTACTTGTCTCGGACGTGATGCCTATATGTATGATCATTTCCTTAGATATCGTCATGACTTTGTGCGATTCTATCAATTGCTCGACAGTAATTCGTTCACCCACCGTAATACTTGCTATCATGAGAGAAGCCTCTAGTGAACACTATGGCCCCCGGGTCTATTTTTCACATTATATATTCACATCTACATACAAAAATACCAAAAATACCTTGCTGCACTTTTATTTATTTATTTATATTTACCTATTATCACTATCAGATCTCACCTTGCAAGTAATCATAAAGGGATTGACAACCCCTTTATCGCCTTGGATGCAAGTTTGTTTGTTCTTGCGCAGGTGCCTTGGTGCCTCATCTTGATACTCCTACTGGATTGATACCTTGGTTCTCAAACTGTGGGAAATACTTATCTCTACTTTGCTGCATCACCCTTCCTTTTCAAGGGAAAAACCAACGCAAGCTCAAGAAGTAGCAGGAAGAATCTGTGGCGCCGTATTCAAGTGAAGCATATCTACCAAGTACCTATCGCAAACTCATCTCTTGCATTTACATTATTTGCCATTTGCCTCTCGTTTTCCTCTCCCCCACTTCTAAAACAAAATTTACAAAAATATTTGCTTTTCTTCATTTTGCCTCTTTCGTTCGCCCTTTTCTTTTTCTTACTTTCTGTTTGCTTGTGTGGGTTAGTCTACTTGTCCTTATGGTTAGTCCTATCGCTATGATCATTACTCCAGAGAGCGAGGTTCTTAACTTTACACAAAATGAGGGAGAAAACTTAAAAGATGCTTGGTATAGAATTTGCAATGCTCTGAATAGATCTACTTTTAAGCAATCTACTACCGTTCTACTTCACAATTTTTATGTGGGTATTTCCCCTTGGAATAGGTATGTTCTTGACACCATCGTAGGCGGAAATTTCTTGGGTAGCCATACCATTGATTCTTATGGTGCTTTATGGTTAATAAATTTGGTAGGCTCACCCCCACTCATGGTTAATGGAACTACTTTAACTTTGGAACATGTGATGCGTAGGCTGGATATTATTGAAAATAAAGTTGCTACGATAGAACTCATTGAAAATTTGGATAAAAAGTCCACAACCAAATCACTCAATATGGATCCAAGGTGGGAATGACTTTGAAAAATGTAAAGGAGAAGGAACCCATAGTTAACGAAAAACTAGATCATGATTCCGCTAGAATTGGCAAACTAGATGATGTTATAACCAACTTGGGTTCCTCTTTTGCTGCTGTTTAGAACACTCCAAATTTTGCCCACAATAAGGCCACTAAGCTTGTTTATGTTCCGAAAAACAATGGTGAACCATCTAGTAAGAGAGATGAAGATCTTAAAATTTTGAGTGTTCACCTTACCTATCTCCATATCTTAAAAAACCTATCATCACTAATGATTATATTTGTTTCCTATCTAGGAGTATACTTATTGATAAAATTAAATAACTCCCTAATAATGATGATGGTATGAGTGGTTTGAGCACTAAAGATGACAACACTTGAATCTATTGCCTTACGCCTAGCTAAGGGCGTTAAACAATAGCGCTTGTTGGGAGGCAACCCAATCAATAAATTTATTTTTGCTTTTTACTTTCTGTTTTGTTGAGTCAACACCATCATGATTCTGTTATGATTGTGTTTTTTATTTTTTAATTAGTGTTTGTGCCAAGTAGAACCTTTATGATTAGTTTTGGTGAAAGTTGTTTAATCATGCTGAACAAAGACAGGAACTTTGTGCTCATGCTGAACAAATGAGATTTTGAGTTGATTCTTTTTGCTGCTGATTGATATACAAATTGACCTAATTGTCAGAAGTGTTTCAGAATTTTTGGGATAACAGAGGTATACGAAATATACAGATTCTGTTTTTGTTGTGTTGATTGCTTATTTTGATGAAATTTTGGTTAGTATCGGGGGGTACGAGCCATGGAGAGGTGATAATACAGTAATATAAAATCAATATAAATGGAAATTAAGTTTACTACAGTACCTAAAAAGTTGGTGGTTTGTTTTCTTATGCTAATGATATCATGAGTTTCTGTTTAAGTTTTGTGTTGTGAAGTTTTCAAGTTTTGGGTGATGTTCTTATAGACAATGTAATAAAGAGTGGAAAGAGCCAAAGCTTGGGGATTCCCAAGTAATACCAAGCCAAATTCAAGGACACCAAAAAGCCTAAGCTTGGGGATGCCCCGGGAAGGCATCCCCTCTTTCGTTTTCAATCCATCGTTAAGGCTACTTGGAGCTATATTTTTATTTACCACATGATATGTGTTTTGCTTGGAGCGTCGTGTATTATAGGAGTCTTTGCGTTTTGTTTTATCACAATCATCCTTGTTGCACACCTTTTGAGAGGGACATTGATACGTCTCTGTCGTATCAATAATTTTTGATTGTTTCATGCCAATATTCTACAACTTTCATATACTTTTGGCAACTTTTTATACTATTTTTGGGACTAACATATTGATCCAGTGCCTAGTGCGAGTTCCTATTTGTTGCATGTTTTTTGTTTCTCATATTATCCATACCAAACAAAGTCCAAACGCAATAAAAAACCTATGGGGATTTGTTCTTGGCATATTTATGATTTTTGGGAAGAAGAATCAACGCAAAACGATGCCCGAGGGGGTCACAAGCCCCCTAGCCGCATCCTGGGGGTGGGGCCACGCCTGGAAGGCTTGTGACCAATCCCTAAGGCGGTTGGAGCCCTTATTTATCCGCAAGAAAGATAATATCCGGAAGAAAACCGTATTAAAAGTTCATCCCAATCGTTGTTACGGATCTCCGGGAATTTAAGAAACGGTGAAAGGCAGAATTTGGGAGCGCAGAAACGGAAGGACACAGAGAGAGAGAGATCCAATCTCGTAGGGGCTATCACCCCTCCGCCACCATAGAGACCATGGACCAGAGGGGAAACCCTTCTCACATCTAGGGAGGAGGTCAAGGAAGAAGAAGAAGAAGGGGGGATCTCTCCCCCTCTCTCCCGGCAGCGCCGGAACGCTGCCCGGGACATCATCGTGTGACGGCGATCTACACCAACACCTCTGTCATCTGCACCAACACCTCCATCACATTCCCCCATCTATATTCAGCGGTCCACTCTCCCGCAACCCGCTATACCCTCTACTTGAACAAGGTGCTTTATGCTTCATATTATTATCCAATGATGTGTTGCCATCCTATGATGTCTGAGTAGATTTTCGTTGTCCTATCGATGATTGATGGATTGCTATGATTGGTTTAATTTGCTTGTGGTTATGTTGCTGTCCTTTGGTGCCCATCATATGATCGCGTGTGTGGATCACACCATAGGGTTAGTAGTATGTTTATAGGACTATGTATTGGAGGGCAAGGGTGACAGAAGCTTCAGCCTAGCATAGAAATTGATGCATACGGGATTGAAGGGGGACCAATATATCTTATTTTTATGGTTGGGTTTTACCTTAATGAACATTAGTAGTTGCGGATGCTTGATAATAGTTCCAATCATAAGTGCATAGAATTCCAAGTAAGGGATGACATGCTAGTAGTGGCCTCTCCCACATATCGGTCTAGTAACGTAGTCAATTGCTTAGGGACAGTTCCGCAACTCCTACCACCACTTTTCCACACTCGTTAAACTAATGTAATTGTTTCTTTATCTAACCAGCCCCTAGTTTTTATTTACGTGTTCTTTCTTTTCTTGCAAACCTATCCTCACTCCTGCAAAGTACTTCTAGTTTTATACTTCTTCTAGGTAAAGAGAACGTAAAGTGTACGTAGAGTTGTATCGGTGTTCGATAGAACTTGAGGGAATATTTGTCCTACCTTTAGCTCCTCGTTGGGTTCGACACTCTTACTTATCGAGAAAGGCTATAATTGATCCCCTATACTTGTGGGTTATCAAGACCTTTTTCTGGCGCCGTTGCCGGGAAGCAATAGCATGGGGTGAATATTCTCGTGTGTGCTTGTTTGCTTTATCACTAAGTAGATTTATTTGCTGTTCTAAGTTGTTCTCTGTCATTAGTTATGGATATGGAACACGAAATACCAAAAACATCAGGTGTACTTGCTACTCATGGAGATGGGGAACCTCCTAAAACCCTCGATGCTCGTTATGTGGAAAATATTATGCACTTCTTCAATAATCCTGAGAAAACCCCATTAAATTATATAATGGGATACACGTTGGATCAACGTGAATACTTTAGGGATTATCTCTTGACTCGAAAAGGGAAACTATTATGGATCAAATTCATTTGTTGAAATGGTATGCTTGGGAGCTATGCTTGAGATATGATATTACTTGTTGCTCTTGGATGAAGGCTCGACACCTTCCCTTTTCTTGTAAATTTAATGCTAATAAAACCTTGGTTTCTTATGCTAATGGTATATATGATTACTATGATGTGAAAAAATAGAAGAGTTTGTTGCTTTTATGGGTGCTTATGAAATTGAAGCTCTATTTAAAGGGTGTGCTGATAATGATGATGCTGCTTACCGATCTAAAAATTTGGTTATGGTTCGTTATTGTTATACTAGTTATGAATATAATGCCCATATTTATCGATTAATGGAGAAATTCTACGCTGCCCAAGAAGAGATTAATATTTTGCAGGAAACTATGGAAGAAGAAAATGCTGAAACTGTGAGCTCATTAGATGGAAAAGATGACGAGTAGAGCGAAGAACAAAAGGAGGAAGAGCGGACTAGCTACCCGTGCCCACCTTCTAATGAGAGTAACTCTTCAACTCATACATTGTTTAATTTCCCTTCGTTCTTATCGAAGGATGAATGCTATGTTGATTGCTATGATCCCTTGGATTCGTCTGAAATATCCCTTTTTGATGAAATTGATGCTTGCTATGCTTGTGGCCATGATGCCAATATGAATTATGCTTATGAAGATGAACTTGCTATAGTTCCTTATGTGAAACGTGAAATTGTTGCTATCGCGCCCACTTATGATAGTCATATTATCTTTTTGAACTCTCCCAACTACACTATATCGGAAAAGTTTGCTCTTATTGGGGATTACATAGATGTGTTGCCTTCTACTATTACACATGATGATTTTGATGAATATAGTATGCATGTGCTTGCTGCTCCTACTTGCAATTATTATGAGAGAGGAACTACATCTCCACCTCTCTATGTTTCCAATACGATAAAATTGCAAGAAAATGCTTATGTTATGTATTGGCCTTTACTTGATGTGCATGAATTGTTCTTTTATGACATGCCAATGCATAGGAAGAGAGTTAGACTTTGTCATTTCATGATATATGTTACCTTGTGCTCACTACTAAATGAAAAATCATTGTTAATTAAAATTGGCTTTGATATACCTTGGGATCTGGGTGGATTCATTACTTGAGCACTTTATGCCTAGCTTATTGGCTTTAAAGAAATTGCTGCCTGGGAGACAACCCAGAAGTTTTAGGGAGTCATTTATTTCTGTTGAGTGCTTTTATATAGTTTAAAAAAAATAAAGAGGGGAACTAAAAACTTTTTCAAAAAGAGAAGCGATTGAAAGGTGATGCATTGCGGAAGTGAGGGTCGACCTTGAACACTTGTGTTCATTCTCATGGAAACAATGTAGAATTTTTCATGGAAGTTTCTCGCAAAAATAATTATCCCCTTGTGCAATTCCATTGTATTATAAAAATAATGTGCCAAGTAAAGCCTTTATGATTAGTTTGGGTGATAGTAGTTTGATCATGCTGAAAAAGACAGAAACTTTGTGATCACAAAATTATTTTTATTTCCTATCCAGAAAGAGCTTTTGAGTTGATTATTTTTGCTGCTGATTGATATACAAATTTCCTTAATTGTCATAATTGTTTCAGAATTTTTGGAGTATCAGAAGTATGGTAAATGTTCAGATTACTACAGACTGTTCTGTTTTTGATAGATTCTGTTTTCTATGCATTGTTCTCTTATTTTGATGAATCTGTGGGTAGTATCAGGGGGTATGAACCATGGTGAAGTTGTATTACAGTATATATAATGCTAATATGAATTTGGAATGAGTTCACAACAGTACTTAAAGTGGTGATTTACTTTATTATACTAACGGATCCCACGAAGGTTTTGCTGAGTTTTGTGTGGTTGAAGTTTTCAAGTTTTGGGTGAGACCACGATGGATGAAGGAATAAGGAGAGGCAAGAGCCTAAGCTTGGGGATGCCCGAGGCACCCCAAGGT
This sequence comes from Hordeum vulgare subsp. vulgare, assembly GCF_904849725.1. Classification (NCBI taxonomy): domain Eukaryota; kingdom Viridiplantae; phylum Streptophyta; class Magnoliopsida; order Poales; family Poaceae; genus Hordeum; species Hordeum vulgare. The sequence continues at coordinate 273,976,631 of NC_058521.1, read as the reverse complement.
AATATTCAAGGAAGACTCAAGCGTCTAAGCTTGGGGATGCCCCGGAAGGCATCCCCTGTTTCGTCTACAATATATCGGTAATTTTACTCGGAGCTATATTTTTATTCGTCACATGATATGTGCAAATGCTTGGAGCATCTTTTGTGTTTATTTTTTTCCTTTTTATTTTATGCACCATGCTGGTATGAGATAGTCCCTGGTGGCTTTATAAAATGCTTCATGTTCTTCACTTATATCATTTGAAATTTGGATTGCCTGTTTGCCTACACATAGAAAACCGCCATTTGTAGAATGCTCTTTTGCTTCACTTATATTTGTTAGAGTGGGGCATATCTTTTGTAGAAAGAATTAAACTCTCATGCTTCACTTATACCTATTTAGAGAGTTAACAGGGGTTGGTCATTCACATGGTTAGTCATAAAATCCTACATAAACTTGTAGATCACTGAATATGATATGTTTGATTCCTTACAATAGTTTTGCGACATGAAGATGTGATATTAGAGTCATGCTAGTGAGTAATTGTGTATTCGTAGAAATACTTGTGTTAAGGTTTGTGATTCCCGTAGCATGCACGTATGGTGAACCATTATGTGACGAAGTTGGAGCATGATTTATTTATTGATTGTCATCCTTTGTGTGGAAGTCGGGATCGCGCGATGGTTAACTCCTACCAACCCTTCCCTTAGGAGCATGCGTGTAGTACCTTGTTTCGATGACTAATAGACTTTTGCAATAAGTATGTGAGTTCTTAATGACTAATGTTGAGTCCATGGGTTATACGCACTCTCACCCTTCCACCCTTGCTAGACTCTCTAGTACCGCGCAACTTTCGCCGGTGCATTACAACCACCATATACACTTCCTCAAAACAGCCACCATACCTACCTATTATGGCATTTCCATAGCCATTCCGAGATATATTTCCATGCAACTTCATCGTTCCGTTTATTATGACACGCACCATCATTGTCATATTGCTTTGCATGATCGTAAGATAGCTAGCATGATGTTTTTTTATGTCATTGCTACGCTAGATCATTGCAAATTCCGGTACACCACCGGAGGCATTAATATAGAGTCATATTTTTTTCGAAATATTGAGTTGTAAGTAAATAAAAGTGTGATGATCATCATTATTAGAGCATTGTCCCATGTGAGGAAGTAATAAAAGAGGCCAATGAAGCCCAAATAAAAAAAGAGGCCAAAGAAGCCCACCCAAAAAAAGAGAAATATTAATAATAATAAATGAGAGAAAAGAGAGAAGGGACAATGCTACTATCCTTTAGCACATTTGTGCTTCAAAGAAGCGCCATGATCTTCATGATAGAGAGTCTCGTATGTTGTCACTTTCATATACTTGTGGGAAATTTTCATTATAGAACTTGGCTTGTATATTCCAATGATGGGCTTCCTCAAATTAACCTAGGTCTTCGTGAGCAAGCGAGTTGGATGCACACCCACTAGTTTCTTTTTGAACTTTCATACATTTATAGCTCTTGTGCATCTGCTGCATGGCAATCCCTACTCACTCACATAGATATCTATTGATGGGCATCTCCATAGACCGTTGATACGCCTAGTTGATGTGAGATATCTCCTCCTTTTTGTCTTCTCCACAACCACCATATTATATTCCACCTATAGTGCTATGTCCATGGATCACGCTCATGTATTGCGTGAAAGTTGAAAAAGTTTGAGAACACTAAAGTATGAAACAATTCCTTGGCTAAAACTGGGGTTGTGCATGATTTAAATACGTTGTGTGGGGAAGATGGAGCATAGCCACACTATATGATTTTGTAGGGATAACTTTCTTTGGCCATGATAATTTGAGAAGACATGATTGCTTTGTTAGTATGCTTGAAATATTATTGTCATTATGTCAAATGATAGACTATTGCTTCGAATAACTCGTGTTTTAGTATTCATGCCATGATTAAATTATATGATCAAGATTATGCTAGGTAGCATTCCACATCAAAAATTATCTTTTTTATCATTTACCTACTCGAGGACGAGCAGGAATTAAGCTTGGGGATGCTGATACGTCTCCGCCGTATCAATAATTTTTTATTGTTTCATGCCAATATTCTACAACTTTCATATACTTTTCGCAACTTTTTATACTATTTTTGGGACTAACATATTGATCCAGTGCCCAGTGCCAGTTCCTATTTGTTGCACGTTTTTTGTTTCGCATATTATCCATACCAAACGAAGTCCAAATGCAATAAAAAACCTATGGGGATTTTTTTGGAATATTTATGATTTTTGGGAAGAAGAATCAACGCGAAACGATGCCCGAGGGGGTCACAAGCCCCCTAGCCGCGGCCTGGGGGTGGGGCCGCGCCTGTCAGACTTGTGACCAATCCCTAAGGCGGTTGGGGCCCTTCTTTCGGCGCAAGAAATATAATATCCGGAAGAAAATTGTGTTAAAATTTCAGCCCAATTAGAGTTACGGATCTCCAGGAATTTAAGAAACGGTGAAATGCAGAATTTGGGAGCGCAGAAACAGAAGGACACAAAGAGAGAGAGAGATCCAATCTCGGAGGGGCTCTTGCCCCTCTGCCGCCATGGAGATCATGGACCAGAGGGGAAACCCTTCTCCAATCTAGGTAGGAGGTCAAGGAAGAAGAAGAAGAAGGGGGGATATGTCCCCCTCTCTCCCGGCAGAGCCGGAACGCCGCCCCGGACATCATCGTGTGACGGCGATCTACACCAACACCCCCGTCATCTTCACCAACACCTCCATCACCTTCCCCCATCTATATGTACCCTCTACTTGAACATGGTGCTTTATGTTTCATATTATTATCCAATGATGTATTCCCATCCTATGATGTCTGAGTAGATTTTCGTTGTCCTATTGGTGATTGATGAATTGCTATGATTGGTTTAATTTTGCTTGTGGTTATGTTGTTGTCCTTTGGTTCCCATCATATGAGCGCGAGCATGGATCACACCATAGGGTTAGTAGTATGTTTATAGGACAATGTATTGGAGGGCAAGGGTGACAGAAGCTTCAGCCTAGCATAGAAATTGATGCATACGGGATTGAAGGGGGCCAATATATCTTATTGCTATGGTTGGGTTTTACCTTAATGAAGGTTAGTAGTTGCGGATGCTTGCTAATAGTTCCAATCATAAGTGCATAGAATTCCAAGTAAGGGATGACATGCTAGCAGTGGTCTCTCCCACATAAAACTTACTATCGGTCTAGTAACGTAGTCAATTGCTTAGGGACAATTCCACAACTCCTAGCACCACTTTTCCACACTCGTTAAACTAACGTAATTGTTTCTTTATCTAACCAACCCCTAGTTTTTATTTACGTGTTCTTTCTTTTCTTACAAACCTATCCTCACTCCTACAAAGTACTCTAGTTTCATACTTGTTCTAGGTAAAGCGAACGTAAAGTGTACGTAGAGTTGTATCGGTGGTCGTTAGAACTTGAGGGAATATTTGTCCTACCTTTAGCTCCTCGTTGGGTTCGACATTCTTACTTATCGAGAAAGGCTACAACTGATCCCCTATACTTGTGGGTTATCAGACATCCACTCATCGTGAATTTGTTAGAATACTCAATGAGCTTCACTTATATCTTTTGTGTTAGGCAATTTAGCTCGCATGTGCTTCACTTATATCTTTTGAGCCAGATAATTTTGCTCCCATGAGATCCACTTATATCTTTTGAGCTAGATAATTTTGCTCTAGTTCTTCACTTAAATCTTTGTAGAGCATGGCGGTGTCATATTTTGTAGAAATAAAAACTCTCGATCTTCACTTATATCATTTTGAGAGCGCTCTCTCTAAGTAACTTGGTAATTGGCGTGTGTTATGAAATTAGTCCTAAATATGATAGGCATCCAAAGAGGATATAATAAAATCTTTCATATTGAAGTGCATTGATTAGTAAGAGAAGTTTGATTCCTCACAATTAGTTTGAGATATGGATACTGTAATATTAGAGTTATGTTAGTAGGGTGTTGTGAATCTAGAAATACTTGTGTTGAGGTTAGTGATTCTCGTAGCATGCACGTATGGTGAACCGCTATGTTATGAAGTCGGAGCATAATTGATTTATTGATTGTCATCCTTTGTGTGGCGGTCGGGATAGCGTGATGGTTAACTCCTACCAACCCTTCCCCTAGGAGTATGCGTTTAACACTTTGTTTCGATTACTAATAAAACTTTCGCAATAAGTATATGAGTTCTTCATGACTAATGTGAGTCCATGGTATAGATGCACTCTCACTCTTCCACCATTGCTAGCCTCTCTAGTGCCGCACAACTTTCATCGGTGCACAAAACCACCATATACCTTCCTCAAAACAGCCACCATACCTACCTACTATGGCATTTTCATAGCCATTCCGGGATATATTGCCATGCAACTTCCACCGTTCCGTCTCATGACATGTGCCATCACTTTCATATTGCCATTGCATGATCGTAAGATAGCTAGCGAGGTGTTCCAACGTCATACGCTAAGCTAGATCGTTGCACATCCCGGTACACTGCCAGAGGCATTTCGTATAGAGTCATTATTGTTCTAAGTATCGAGTTGTAAGTAAATAAAGTGAGATGATCATCATTATTGGAGCATTGTCCCATGTGAGGAAATAATAAAAGAGGCCATTGAAGCCCAAATAAAAAATAAATAGGCCAAAGATTCCCCCAAAAATAATAATAATAATGAAATGAAAAAAAGGAGGCCAAAGAGCCCAAACAAAAAACGAATGAGAGAAAAAGAGAGAAGGGACAATGCTACTATCTTTTTCCACACTTGTGCTTAAAAATAGCACCATCTTCTTCATGATACAGAGTCTTAATTGTCACTTTCATGTACTAGTGGGAATTTTCATTGTATAACTTGGCTTGTATATTCCAATGATGGGCTTCCTCAAAATTGCCCTACGTCTTCGTGAGAAAGCAAGTTGGGTGCAGACCCACTACCTTTCTTTTTGAGCTTTCATACACTGCATCCTCCATTAATGGGCATCCGTTGCATGGTAATCCCTACTCATTTATATTGATATCTATTGATGGGCATCTCCATAGCCCATTGATACGCCGAGTCGATGTGACCATCTCCTCCTTTTTGCCTCACAACCTCCACCACACTCTATTCCACCTATAGTGCTATATCCATGGCTCACGCTCATGTATTGCGTGAGAGTTGAAAAAGTTTGAGAAAGTAAGAGTGTGGAAACAATTACTTGGCCAATACCGGGGTTGTGCATGATTTAAATTCGTTGTGTGGGGATGATGGACCATAGCCTGACCATATGATTTTGTAGGGATAACTTTCTTTGGCCTTGTTATTTCAAAAGTTCATGATTACTTTGATAGTATGCTTGAAGTATTATTGTTTTCATGTCAATATTAAACTATTGTTTTGAATTTTATGGATCTGGACATTCATGCCACAATAAAGAAGTTACAAAGAAGAAATATGTTAGGTAGCATTCCACATCAAAAATTCAGTCTTTATCACTTCCCTACTCGAGGACGAGCATGAGTTAAGCTTGGGGATGCTTGATACATCTCCAACGTATCTATAATTTTTGATTGTTCCATGCTATTATATTATCAACTTGGGATGTTTTATATGCATTTATATGCTATTTTATATCATTTTTGGGACTAACCTATTAACTCAGTGCCGAGTGCCAGTTTCTGTTTTTTCCGTGTTTTTGACCCTTTTCAGATAAGAATATTAAACATAGTCCAATCATAATAAAACCTTCTAGATGATTTTTTCCATAACAGAAGGGATCCAGAAGACTTGAGAACCAAGGCAGAGGGCCACAGAGGAGGCCACGAGCCCCCTAGGCGCGCCCCAGGAGGGGGGCGCCTAGCAGGCTTGTGGGCCCGCTGTGCCTCCTTTGCCCTACCTCTTTCGCCTATAAATTCCCTAAAATCGCCAAACCAACAGAGAGAGAGCCACGAAAATACTTTTCCGCCGCCGCTAGCTTCTAATTCCGCGAGATCCCATCTGGGGACCGTTCTTGTGCCCTGCCGAAGGGGGATTTAGACACGGAGGGCTTCTTCATCAACACCATTGCCTCTCCGATGATGCGTGAGTAATTCCCCACAGACCTGCGGGACCATAGCTAGTAGCTAGATGGCTTCTTCTCTCTCTTGGATCTTCAATACAAAGTTCTCCATGATCTTCCTAGAGCTCTATCCAATGTAACTTTCTTTTGCGGTGTGTTTGTCGAGATCCGATAAATTGTGGATTTATGATCAGATTATCTATGAATATTATCTGAGTCTCCTCTGATTTCTTACATGCATGATTTTGTATCCTTTTAATTCTCTTCGAGTTATGGGTTTTGTTTGGCCGACTTGATCTATAATTATTGCAATGGGAGAAGTGCTTGGTCTTGGGTTCATACCGTGCGGTGTCCTCACGTAGTGACAGAAGGGGTAGCAAGGCACACATCGTGTTGTTGCCATCAAGGTTAAAAAGATGGGGTTTATATCATATTGCATGAATTTATCCCTCTACATCATATCATCTTGCTTAAGGCGTTACTATGTATGTTATGAATTTAATACACCAGATGCATGCTGGATAGCGGTCGATCTGTGGATTAATAGTAGTAGATGCAGAAAGTATCGGTCTACTTGTCTTGGACGTGATGCCTATATGTATCATCATTGCCTTAGATATCGTCATGATTTTGCGCGATTCTCTCTATTGCTCGACAGTAATTCGTTCACCCACCGTAATACTTGCTATCATGAGAGAAGCCTCTAGTGAACAATATGGCCCCGGGTCTATTTTACGCATTATATATTCAGATCTACATAGAAAAATACCAAAAATACCTTGCTGCACTTTTTTTTATATTTACCTATTATCATTATCAGATCTCTCCTTGCAAGTAATCGTAAAGGGATTGACCACCCTTTATCGCGTTGGGTGCAAGTTTGTTTGTTCTTGCGCAGGTGCCTTTGTGCCTCATCTTGATACTCCTACTAGATTGATACCTTGGTTCTCAAACTGAGGGAAATACTTATCTCTACTTTGCTGCATCACCCTTTCCTCTTCAAGGGAAAAACCAACACAAGCTCAAGAAGTAGCATACATCCGCTAATGCAAGGGGCAATTTGTTGGCCCGCCGGGGATGACTCGTGTCAGCGAGATCATGGTGTGAGTGACCGGCTCGAGGTCGTCACCGGGCTGGTGGCCGGTGGGAGCAAGCTTGGTGAGGAGCGGCTTTTCCTGTCCACGGAGGACAACCTGAGACAGCTCGAGGCCCTTTATCGCGAGCGGAAGGAGAAACTGCACTCCCGGCCGGCAGTTGTCGAGGCAAGGGAGGAGGCATTCCAGCGGTGCTTCGACAAGGCGCAAGAACAACTTGCCAAAGCCCTCCAGGAGCTGCAGGAGGACCGCGCCCGGTCGAAAACCGAAAGGGAGGAGCTCCTCCTAAAGTCTTATGACATCCATTAGGAGGAGGAGGAGGCGAAAGCACGCCATGCCGCCGAAGAAGTCCGCCTCAACTCCCTCCGCATCAGTCTTGACGCAGGGCAGGAGGACATCGCTGGCCGTAAGAGGGAGCTCAACGCCAGCCTTCGTGCGAAATACGAGGAGGTCAAGCGTCTCGTGGCGCAGCGTACCCAAGATTAGTGGAGCAGCACAAAAATGCTCTTGCCACCCAAGCCTCCGACTTCACCGGGGAGTTGAAGAAGATGGCGGGCAGGGTCGTTGCCTCCGAAGGGGCCAAGGATGAGCTTGCCGCACGGGCGAGGGAGCTTGACACGAACCTCGCCGATCTCAAGAAGGAGGCCTCGGAGCTCAGGACCGAGAGGGAAAATACCCTCTCTAGCTTGACAGAGGATCAAGCTGCTGCCTGCGATGCCTCCGCCAAGCTCCTCTCTTCCAACAACGCCATCTTCGCATTGCAAGGGAAATTGGACTCTTCGGAGCAAGCTCTCCGAGACAGTCGAGCTCACGAGGAGGCCCTGCCGCGAAGCTCCAGGGCGAGGCTGACGAGCTCAAGTCCGTTTCCACGGCCCGCGCAGCTTACGTGCGCGACGTCGAGTTGTGGACTGAGCGTCTTGTCGACGTGGCCGGAAGGGTCGACACGCAGATGTCCACCATGGGCATCCAGGGCTTCGGCTACCCTTCACAGCCGACAGTGTCCCATAGTGGCCGGTTGACCTTGTTCTTCGAAGGCGCGGAGGACGCTTTGAAGCAGCGCCAGGTCGGTGAGTCAGCATGCCTTGCTAACTAGTCCCGTGGGCTCTGCATGGGCGTTCTCTTGAAGGTGCTCACCAAACTAGCATACTGAACCCCGGCATGAGCTTCACCCTTGGGCGCATACCAAAGGGCGTGGACCTCAAGGCGCTCCAAGAGCTTTTCATGCCCATCGTCAACAAGCTAGACCGAGTCAAGAGGGTGCAATGCTCCCACCGGGATTAACGGCTTCGCGTTCCCCTGTCCGTGCGATCTTGAATTCATGGGCACATTTAAGCTTAAAATGCCCTTATCAGCGTTTGTAATATACTCGTTATTTTTCTTGAATGGGTGTGGTCTCCTTTCAGCCGCCCTTTATTTGTATGGTTTATCCTTGTGTTATGTTTCCGCCGGCATGTCTCGTCGGGGATGCCATGGGAGACAGGCCTTGGCGTCCTTGCCGGGGTCGTCACCACCGGCGAGCTGCCTTGCCTTCTTTGTGTTTTACCTTCGCGCTATCGAGCACACCTCTTTTCAACGAGGCGGCCATCAGAGGCCGCTAGTCGACAGGCGCACTCCAGATATTATTCGGGGCACCCGCGGCTAGGCTCTTCGGCGCACAAGTTTTCCATATAAGAGTTTTGAAGGCGTTGGTAAGGAGCTATACCTTGAGCCAGGAGTTTATTCAGAGTTTTTTTGACCTATCACTTGGACCGCGGCTTTCCTTTTGACTCCGGGGTCATTCTTGTTCTGTAAGCTATATGCCTCCTCCTCTTCTCCTCCCCTGGCAAACTTGTGTGTGGAGGAAGACCTGTTCTTTGTGGTAATAAAGAAGCGAAAACAGGCATAGATATCTTGGTGCCTGTCAGTTTATGCGCTACACCAAACGCTAGATTATATGCAGGCATGATCTTAATCATGAGAAATCTAGATGATGCATGACACTAAACTTTATTTGCCTGCACTCAGGGTCTTCGCCTGGCTTTGTACAAAGGATTAATGCAACATCGGCAAGACTCGTACAAAAGGTGGTCGCTAGTATACCCGGTGGCCTCTCCCAATGGGTTGAACTTGCGAAGATGTTCGATGTTCCAGGAGTTGCTCACCGGAATCCCATCCTCTGTCTCCAGCCGGACTGCGGCAGGACTGGTGACTCGCACTACCCGATATGGGTCTTCCCACTTTGGCATCAACTTGTATGAGTTCTTGGCCAACTAACCGTGCCGAAACACAAGGTTGCCTTCCTCAAGACTTCGGGCTTGCACCCTACAGCCGTGGTAGCGACGGAGGGCTTGCTGGTAGCGAGAGGCATGCACAGCTGCGTGAAGATGGCTTTCCTCAAGAAGCACGACGTCGTCTTGGCGCTGTTGCTCTTGGTCGAGCTCATCGTGATCGAGCACCCGAGGCGATCTATAAATTACTTATGTGGGAAGAACGGACTCCTCCCCGGAGACCAGGGAGAAGGGTGCCTGGTCGATGGCTCTATTTGGCATCGTTCTAATCGATCAAAGAACCGTCGGCAGCTCGTCAATCCAGCTCCTTCCATGTTTGTACAGCTTGCCAACAGTTCTTGTTTTCAGCCCTCGCAGCATTTCAGCGTTTCCCCTTTCTGGTTGCCCGTTGCTCCTCGGGTGGGCAACCGAAGCAAAGCATATTTGGCTTCCGAGATCTTGGGCGTACTCCATGAAGGTGCGGCTTGTGAATTGGGTGCCGTTGTCCATGATGATTCTATTTGGGACACCAAAATGGGAGACTATTCCCTTGAAGAACTTAATGGTTGACTGCACAGTCACCTTCCTCACTGGCTCCACTTCTGGACACTTTGTAAACTTGTCGATTGCCACATACAAGTACTAAAAGCCCCTGGCAATGCGGGGAAAGGGGTCGAGTATATCGAGCCCCCAGACCGAAAATGGCCCGGAGAGAGGGATTGTCTGGAGTGCTTCAGCTGGTTGATGAGCTTTCTTCGAATGGAACTGACACACATCACGCTTGGTTACTAGTGTCATTGCATCCTGGAGGGCTGTGGGCCAAAAGAAACCTTGCCGGAATGCTTTGTCGGCGAGCGCTCTTGACCCTATGTGGGAGCCACATATGCCTCTGTGTATCTCGGCCAACAGCTCCAGGCTTTCGTCTTGGGGGATGCACTTCAATTTCACTCCGTTAAGTCGTCTTCTGTAAAGAGTGTCATTGATGAACTGATACGTACTGGACTAACTCTCTACTATTTCCGCTTCTTCCTGCTCTTCGGGCAGGTCCCTACTCTCAAGGTACTGAACGATTTGTTGTGCCCATGCCGGAGCTCGTGCTTCGACGGCAAGGACCAAAGGCATGTCTTCTGCTGGGGTGGTATCCCCCCAGCTGGCTGGAGGTCTTCCCTCGCAATCTCTATCCTTGTAAGACCCTAGTCAGATTTCCCCGACAGGCCTGCTGGGAAGTAATCACCGGAGTCCAACTTCCTTCTCTTTTCTTGCCGGGCTGATGTCGTCATGGAGTGTTGGGTGAGCCGTAGCATGAAAGTCCCTGGTTCCACGAGGAACTTTAGGTCTGCACGCTTCGACAAATCGTTGGCGATAGTATTTTCGGCATGGGGATGTGCTCTCCTTGTAGACCATCGAAGCGCTCTTCCAGCTTCCTCATTTCTTCGACGTATGCCTCCATCAGCGGGCTTCGTAATCCTTGTTGACTTGTCGGACGACCAGCTACGAGTCGCCTCTGATGACCAACTTTCTGATTCCTAGGTCTGCCACAATCCTAAGAACGGCGAGGAGCCACTAGTACTCGATAGTATTGTTGGTCGACTTCTCTCGGGGGAAGTACATATGCACCACGTACTTCAGGTGTTCTCTGGTGGGGCGGCAAGCAGCACGCCTTCCCCTGCCTCTTGGAGCGATAACGCACTGTCAAAGTACATGGTCCACTCTTTGCTTGCTTCCTTGCCCGGGAGGGCTGATTCTTGAATTTCGTCGTCGGGTGTTGGAGTCTACTCAGCAATAAACGCCACTAGGGCTGTGCTCTGGATGGTTGATGTGCTCTCGAACTTTAAGCCGAAGCTGGATAACTCCAAGGCCGATTCCACTATCCTGCCACTAGCATTAGGGTTCCGCAGAACCCTCTGTAGCAGGAAACGGGTGACGACGGTGACTTCATGTGCTTGGAAGTAATGGCGCTACTTTCTCGAGCCATGAGGAAGCCGAAGAGCAATTTTTGAACCCCGAGTATCTCGACCGTGCCCCCTGTAGGAGGGAGCTGACGAAATATACGGGGCGCTGCACCACTCTCTTCTCTTGCGTCGATTGGATGGCGGCGGTGTGGCATCGCCGGTCCCTTCCTCTATTGGGGATTTTGGCTAGCGAGCCGGCCCAGCTTCGCCTGATGGTGTAGCTTCTGCAAACATAGCTTCAGCCTCTTCCCTCTCCGCCACTAAAGTGGCGCTAACCACTTGGTTGGTCGCGGCCAGGTACAGGAGCAACGGCTCATGTGGCCTAGGCGCGACCAGGGTTGGCGCATTGGAAAGATATTTCTTCAGATCTTGCAATGCTGCTTCCGCCTCTGGGGTCCACTACATGGATCCTGCCTTTTTCAAGATTTTAAAAAGGGCAAGGCATGCTCAACGGACATGGAGATGAATCTCCTCAAAGCGGCGACAAAGCCGGCTAGGCGACGCACATCCTTGACGCGCTTTAGTGCTTCGATCTGTTCAATGGCCTTGATCTTGTCGGGATTAGCTTCGGTTCCCCGCTGGGACGCGAAGAACCCGAGAAGCTTGCCGGATGCGACATCTAAGACACACTTTTCAGGTTTGAGCTTGAGGTTGATCTTGCGTAGGTTGGTGAATGTCTCCTCCAAATCTTGTATGAGTGTCACCTTGTCCATGGTTTTGACCACTATGTCATCCATATATACTTCCATGTTTCCGCAGATCTGGGGCTCAAAGCCAATCTGGATCACCCTCTCGAACATGGATCCGACATTCTTCAACCCGAAAGGCATACGCATGAAGCATTACGTTCTGCACGGGGTAATGAATGCGGTCTTCTCTTCATCTTCCTCGGCCATGAAAATCTAGTGATATCCCGAGTAGGCGTCGAGGAAGAACAACAGATCACAGCCAAAAGTGGAGTCCACAATCTAGCCGATGCGCGGCAAGGGGAAAGGGTCTTTCGGGCAAGCTTTATTGACATCGGGGAAATCGATACATAGGCGCCACTTCTCGTTCGCCTTGTGCACAACGACTGGATTGTTTCCTCTGACTAGGCCTGCTGCTTCTATCTTCTTGATCTCCTCGACCATGAACTCTTCCCGCTACAGAGCTTGTTTCCTCTTCTTCTGCTTGACCGGCCGCGCGTGACGGCAGACAGCTAGGTGGTGCTCAATCACCTCCCTCGGAACGCCGGGGATATCTGATGGTTGCCAGCCAAACACATCGAGATTCACCCGCATGAAGGCTTTGGGCGCGCTTTCCTATTTGTTGTCCATGGTGGAACTTATGGCGAAAGTCCCACCCGTACCATCCTCCTCGGGAGGCACCTTCTTGGTCTCAGGCAGGGCAGCCTTTGACTTCTTCTCCTTGCTGGTGGAGCTCTCCGGCACCTCTGCTCCGGTAGCACAGTACTCTGGGGAAGTGCATTTGCCGGAGCCGGCTTGTCGGGCCTCCTTGCCGGTCTTCCTCTTCCTGTTGCCGGGAGCCAAGGTGGCGGTAGTGGGTGCCTTCTCGGCGGACACCGCGATGGTTTCCCGATAGAGGCGGTTGGTGCAAACAAGCGCGTCCTTCTTGTCGGCGTTAACGTTGATGATGCCGATAGGACCGGGCATCTTCAACATATTGTAGGCGTATTGTGAGGCCGCCATGAACTTGGCCAATGCGGGGCGCCCATGGATCCCATTGTAGGAGAATGGGTTGTCGGCAACGTCGAAGACGACCTTGTCGGTCTTGTAGTTCTGGTCGTTGCCGAAGGTTACCGGCAGTGTGATCTTCCCCTTCGGCTAGATCTTCCCAGGGTTGATCCCTTGAAACGCTCCCATTTCCTCGAGATCCTCATCTGGGATTTGCAGCCTCCGGATGACGTCAGGAGAGATGAGGATTAGGTGGGACCCGCCATCCACCAACATCTTCGTCACCTTGAGGTTGCGGATCATTGGCGAATTGAACAATGGCAAACACCCGACCGCAGTAACACGGTCATGGTGATCCTTAGAGTCAAAGATGATGGGCGTGCTCGACCATTTCAGGGGCTTATAGACCCGGACGGAGGGTTCGGCCGTGCTCACTTCCCTCGCCCACTTTTTCAGTTGGCGCTGGGAAGAGTGAAGTGACGCGCCTCCGTCGAGGCACTTCATATCAGTGGCCCTCTGAAACTCATGGTCGCTGGAATCATCCTTTGGGCCGCCTTCGTCCTCATATTCCTCCTTGTCTCGCTGTCGCGCGGGCGCCTCCTGCTTGTTTCGAGCCTTGCCGGGGTATCCTCTGCGGCCACCCTTCTTCCCGCCGGACCCCTCCACACCATCTCGGGCCTTCTCCTTGCTGCGCTGCTCGTACTCAGCCTTTTGGTTTTCGGCGAGTTCCTCGACTTGGCGGCAGTCCTCGAGGTCGTGGCCCTTGGTACGGTGGATCTTACAGTACTACTTGCCGGAGCGATCCGGCTTGTCGGCAGCCGCCAAGGCATGGCAGGAGTCGCACCGGCAGCGCCTTTACTGGCGGTCTCCGCCTTAGGCTTCTTGGCGGCGTCGAGATTGCGGAACTCTCGACGGCAAACACGGCCTTGCTCTTCCTCTTCTTATTGCACTTCTTCCCCTTCCTCGATGGAGGGTCAGCGTCATCGTCTTCGGAGTCAGCTTCTGCACTGGCACCTTCGTGAGGAAGCCTCCTCCCTACCTCTATCCGCGCGCACTTGTCGGCTAGAGCATAGAGCTTGGCGACGTCACGGACCTTGTTCATCGCCAGTTCCTCCCGCATCTTCCAGTTGCGCACGTTCTGATGGAACACACTGATGACGACGGCTGGGTGGACATCCGTGATGTTGTGTTGGATGCGGCTAAATCTTTGGATGTACTTGCACAAAGTTTCTCCCTCCTTTTGGGGGATGATGTGCAAGTCGCTGTCCTGGCCAGAGGCTCGGTGGCCGCCAGTACACGCGCCGATTAAATCCTGGCACAAGTCCTTCCAAGAAGATATGGAGTTCTTGGGCAGGTGCATCAACCAAGACCTCACTTTGGGCTTAAGCACGAACGGGAAGTAGTTGGCGAGTATCTTGTCGTCCCGGCCCTCGGTAGCTTGCACCGCGATGGTGTAGATGCTGAGGAACTCGGATGGGTGAGTCTTGTCGTCGTACTTCTCAGGTATCTCCGTCTTGAAAGTACGGGAGCTGGGCCACTGGACTCGCCGGAGCTCGGGTGTGAAGGCCGGGCATCCCACCTCATAGGGTAGAGCGTCGGGGTACCCCAAGGACGGCGCATCCGCTCAGTCTCAGCTCACTTGTCTGACTGGCGGCGCATCTCCCGCCGCCGCTCGATAAGAGTCCTAGAATCTTCTTTGCGTCTCTCTCGCTGGACGTGACGCTGGTCGCGGTGGGTGCGCGGGTTGGAGGATCCAATGGAGTCATCGAAGACGACGACCTGTTGCCTCCGCCTCGGCGAGGAATGCACCATTGTGGCAACATCCCCGACTTCCTTTGCACTGTCGTGGGCAGGCCTGTTGGAGGGTCGTTTTGACCTCACCGGCTGCTGTGGCCCGTCTCCGTTGGCGAAGGCAATGAGGGTTTGAATGGTGGCCCTCCATTCCTCAAGCTTATCCGCCGTCGGAGGAAAATCTAGGAGCAGTTGCGCGCGCTTTAGCACTTCCTCCGGTGAGGGGGGAGGCGACACGTGGGTGGAACGCGGGGGGCTCTTGCTCCTGGTAGTGCCAGAAGGGGCCCCTGCTTGGCCACACGAGCATGCGCCGCACTTCTGCGCCGCGGTGTGCATCTGACTCCCGTGAGTGTCGTGGGTTCGAGGACCATGGGTTCGTCGTCGTGGTGGTGAAGGATCGCCATCCCGGGGCCACCCGTCATGCATTATCTCGGAAGGCCGCGGCGCGGGCATCGCCACGGGCCCTCAAATGTCCTTAGAAGTAGCCACGCCGTCGGTTGGCTGCGCACCTCCGTCCTTAGACGTTCCGACGCGTGGGGTCGCCAGGGTCGCGGACGACCCCGCTCCCCCGTGTCTGATTTCCGGAATGCTGTGGGAATTCCGGGGCTCCACCTTCCTATCCCGCGCTCGTGCCCCCTGCTGCCTGCACCGTGGCAGGTGCACTGGGCGAGGGTGTCTCGGCCGCCGTCGCGCTCCTCCTCTTGCGAGCCATGGCGGTGATGCAGATGAAGAAATACAACCGCTGACCGCTAGATCATGTCGACGCGACCCTCTCTCCCCTACCTGGCGTGCCAAAGATGTCGGCGAAAGGATCGACAACTACGGGGGCCTCATCAGTCCCCTTTTGCTGGTTTTGTGGGGAGAGGGATCGCGGAAAGAGCAGAACCAACAGTCAGGGCCTGACAAGGTCGTTTTTACCCATGTTCGGGCCGCGTGGAGCTTAAAACCCTACTCCTGCATGTGTTTAGTTATTCGTTTTAGGTTACTGTAGATCTGCCCCTCTTACAACCTTTCGATTGGTCAAAAAACCAAAAGTATCTACTACTGAGCCTTGGGTCTTCTTTTATAGGCGAAGGGGTCTCCACAGTGGCTTAGAGGGTGAACGGTGGTTCATGAATGGAACAACGCCGACCGACAGCCACACTGTTACTGCGGTGCATTAAATGCTTCAACAAACTTCCCCGACCACGTTAAGGGGGGTTGGACACGTACCCAACTTCGGGGTGTTGCGCTGGCGTGCGGGTGTTCGCATGGTCCATGCATCAGCGGTGGCGTGTTTGTCGGTGGAAGCGTTCATAGGACGAGAAAGCGCCCTGGGCCGGCGCCTCTCCTCGGGCCTTCTCTTCCTTCCCGGCAAGGGTTTCCTTGCCGGGGCTCTTCTTGTTCCTCTCGGCAGGGAGGCGATGGCCTGCCGAGGCCTTGTCAATCTTCCCGGCAAAGATGGCTTGCCGGGGCTCAGTCCTCCTACCTTGGCGGGAGGGTCTGACCGTCGCATTGTTTATCTCCCCGGGAGGGAGATCCTTCCTGGGTCTCTTTTTCATTCCCGGTAAGCGAGTGCTTGCCGGGGGTCTTTAGTGCACCGACAGTCTTCAGCGCGAATGCAGGCTTGTGCGACTAGTTTTTGTAGATCTAACATCTGACGCACAAGTCCACCATGTCCTTTGCTGCGTGATTTGTGCGGGGCCAATAGAATCCCGCTCGGAAGGCCTTTTTCACCAAGGTCACAGAGGATGCATGGTTGCCGCAGGTTCTCGTGAAGGATTTGAAGCCCTTCCTCTGAAGAGATGCACTTCTGGCTGACTCGTGTGGCACTCCTTTTGTACAATTTGTCTTCGGGTACTTTGAAAGCTTTAGACCGCCAAACGATTTGCCGAGCTTCCTCCTTGTCCTCGGGAAGCTCTTACCGGAGCAAGTAAGCCAAATAAGGATGTGTCCATTCGAGAGTGATGACCAGCATCTCGTGGATGAGGTCGACCATGGCCGGGACATCAATCTCAATCGGATCGGACAGAACGATTGCTTGTGGGGGCTCGTCGGTGAAACGATACTCCTTGACCGAGGGGACTCGTAGGTGCTCAAGGAACACGCCCTTTGGAACAATCCTCCGAGTGGACCCGGTCTTTGCCAAGTCATTAGTTGCTTGGTTCTAGGCCTGGGGCACATGGTGTAGTTCCAATCCTTCATAGTTCTTCTCATGCTTCCTAACTATGCTGCAATAGTATATCATAGCTGGGCTTCGAATGTCCCATTCCTTCATGACTTGGTTGATGACGAGATCCGAGTCACCGTAAACAATCAATAGGAAGATACCGAGTGATATGGCCATGCGGAGCCCGTACAGGAGGGCCTCGTACTCGGCCTCATTGTTGGACGAATCAAAGTGAATTTGGAGCACGTGGCTCAACCAGTCTCCCCTGGCGAAAACAAGAGCCACCCAAGCTCCCGAGCCATGGAGCATCCTGGATCCATCAAAGAACATAGTCCAATGCACGGGGACGACTGGAGCAGGCGGCCCTTGCTCTACCCACTCGGCGAGGAAATCTGCCAGGGCCTGAGACTTGATTGCTTTCTTGGTTTCAAACTTGATCTCCACTGATAGGACTTCAAGCGCCCATTTGCCCACTCGGCCAGTCGTGTCCCGATTGTGCAGAATTTCTGCTAGGGGAGCGTCGCTGATGAGATTGACCAGGTGATCTTGGAAGTAGTGGACCACCTTCCTCAGGGCCAGGTATATCCCATAAACTAGCTTCTGATAGTGCTAGTACCTTTGTTTTGAAGGGGTCAATACTAGTATATTGGTATTTGTACTTTGTGAGCCTTGTCCGATTCTTCCCGCTCCACGGTGAGTACGGTGCTAACCATTTGACTGGTGGCAGCGATGTACAGGAGCAAGAGCTCCTGGATGCATGGAGCTGCCAACACCGGTTGGGTGGAAAGCAGGGCCTTGAGTTGGTCGAATGCAAGCTGTGCCTCATCAGTCCGCTCGAACCTTTTGGATTTCGTCATCAGTCGGTAGAGAGGCAATGCCTTCTCACTGAGCCGCAAAATAAACCTATTAAGGGCCGTGAGGCAGCCAGTAAGCCTTTGCACATCGTGTATGCGCTCTGGCCGTCTCATTTGGATGATGGCTCCGATCTTGTCGGGGCTAGAATCGATCACCCGCTCAGAAACGAGAAAACCGAGTAACTTACCAGCCAGAACACCGAAGGTGCATATGGCCGGGTTGAGATTGATTCTGAAGCGTTAGAGGTTTGCGAAGGTCGGCCAGAAGGTCCGTACCTTTACTGTACTTGACCATGATGTCGTCCATGTACGCTTCGACATTCCGACTGATTTCTCTCTACAAACGTTTATGAATCATACGTTGGAATGTCGCCCAACGTTTTTGATACCGGATGGCATCATGATGTAGCAAAAACACCCGAATGGGGTGATGAAACATGTCTTTATTTCATCCGGTCCATACATTCGGATCTGGTGGTACCAGGAGTACGCATCCAGGAACAACAGGCGTTCTCATCCGGCAGTAGAATCCACGATTTGATCTATGCGAGGCAAAGGGAAATTATCCTTCGGGCAGGCCCGATTGAGGTGCTTGAAGTCAATACACATTCGGAGTGTATTGTTCTTCTTTGGCACCAGGACAACGTTCGCCAACCACTCGGAGTGGTAGACCTCGCGCATGAACTCGGCAGCTAGGAACCAAGTGATCTCCTTGCCGATTGGCCTGTGCTTCTCCACGGAGGAGCGGCGCACGTGCTCCTTGACTGGCTTGATCTTTGGGTCCACTCGGAGCCGATGCTCGGCCAACTCCCTAGGGATCCCTGGCATGTCAGATGGCTTCCATGCGAAGATGTCCCAGTTCTCCCGGAGGAATTGGATGAGCTCGGCTTCCTATTTGTCTCCGAGTAAAGTGGAGATGTTCGTCGTAGAGGCGCTCAGATCGGTAGGGTGGCTTCGAACCTGCTTCGTTTCGCCAGCCGACTGAAAAGTGGATTCAGTAGCTGGCCGCTTTGACTTGAGAAGATGCGTGGCGTCCACTTCCTTCTTGTACCGATCCAGCTCGGCTGCAAGGACCTACTCGTTGGCGATCTTAGAGCCGTGCTGGAGGCACTCTTTGGCAACCTTCCGAGCATCGGTCACCGTGATCACGCCCTTCGGACCTGGCATCTTAAGTTTAAGATACACGTAACATGGGTGTGCCATGAAACGTGCGTAGGCGGGCCTACCCAGGATGTCATAATAGGCGCTGCGAAAGTTGGCCACATCAAAGGTCAACCTCTCCTTGCAAAAAAAAATCTCGTTGCCGAATACCACACTTAGACTGATCTGACCAAGTGACTCGGATTTCTTCCCGGGGATGACCCCATGGAACTGCATGTTGCTCTTGCTAAGGTGGGACAGCAGGCTGTCCATGGCCTTGAGAGTGTCCACGTAGATGATGTTGAGTCCACTGCCTTCGTCCATAAGGACTTTCCACAGTCGAAACCCGTTGACTGCAGAGTTGACCACTAGTGCGTGCCTCCCGGGGGTGGCTATGCTGGCCGAGTGATCTGAATAGTCGAAAGTGACGGGCATTTTTTCCAGTCGAGGTAACTTGTGACAGCCGGAGCTGCCATGTTCACCTCCCGATTGATGACTTTCAATCGTCTCTTGCTTTCCATGTCGGCAATGATCATGAGGGTCGCATGAATGTTAGGATACCCGGAGGCACCCGGCGGGTTCATTCTCATCCTCCTTATCTCCATAGGCCTCTCCGCCCATCCCCATCCGGAGTAGTCAGCATTCGTGAGTGGTGTGCTTGGTGGGGATAGTCTCCCCTTTCTTGTCTTTGCGAGAATGGATCGTACATGGCTGGTCTAGCAGGTTGCTCTTTGACTCGGCTTTCCTCTTGCCAGCCCAATCCTTCTTCTTCTAGGATTTCTTTGGCCTTGTCCTGGGACAACAGCTACTTCGGCTTTACCCGACGGGTCGTCTTTTCTCTTTTGCTCCTTCCCAGCATTGCCCGACAGAGGGGCCTCGCTGGCTTGGCCCTTGCCGCTGCAGAAGCGGTCTTCTTCCTCGCCATTCGCGTACCGGTTGGCGTTCTCCATAGCCCAACCATGACACAGGTCTCCCGATCGACCGAACATGAGTATATGCTCTCGATACTGAGTGCCCGCTTTGAAAGCGCACACGGCCTAGTGCTCAGTGACGTTCTCAACGGTGTTGTGGAGAGTGGTCCACTTCTGAATGTACTCTCGGAGAGTCTCGTTTGTACGTGCCCTTGAATGTCTTGACGAACACTCGGGTGAGATCGCCCCAGCTGTGAATGCTACTCGACGGTAGCTGGTTGAGCCATGCCCTAGTGGACCCTTCCAACATGAGGGGCAGGTGCTTCATCGCGATGTACTCATCATCACCGCCGATTTGGATGGCCACTGGGTAGTCTTCCAGCCAGGTCTCCGGCTTCGACTCGCCATTAAATTTGCCGATCCCCATAGCCAACCGGTAGTTGCACTAGTAGAAAACACGGCATTGAGCCAACAACATTTGACCCGGATTGGATATAAACCGGTTCTAAAGGGTCTGTCCGCTGGGCCCCCTCCCTGCAGCAAATGGCCGGAAGGCCTTTAGGACCGGTTTGTAACAGAAACCGGTCCTAAAGGTTTTTGGACCGTTTGCTGCAGGGAGGGGGCCCCAGTGGACAGACCCTTTAGAACCGGTTTGTATCACAAACCGGTTCTAAAGGTTTTCTCATTTTTGCAGCAACTGCAGGGCCCCGCTGTCAGACCCTTTAGAACCGGTTTTTGACACAAACCGGTCCTAAAGCCCTCCTCTCCTTCCTCCCTGAGCACCCTATATTCCACCCATTTTTTCTAGCTCGAGCTCAACTCCATTTTTGCTCTCTCCTTCCTCTTGGGACCTCTAATCCATCCCCATTTTTCTCCACCATTTGTCAAGATTGTTGGCACCCATCGGTCCTACGGTTAGCATCAACATTCCCTCTTCCGGCATTGCAAGTTTTGCTCGTTTTCTTGCTCATTTCATTTTTGTTGTGCTAGCTAGGTGTTTGATGAAATGCCTAAGCTAGAGAGAGTTCATCATTTGTTATGTATACATATGCAATTTGAGCTCAAATTAAATTATGATTTGTGGTTTTTTTTAGTGTCGCGCGCCTTGTCCCCTTCCTCACCGCCGTCGATCGCCCCGTCACCAACACAACCTTGGTAAGCCTATTGTTTTTATTTACCAAAACAAATTTTGATTTGTATGATTTACATATTTACTTGTATATAATTTTCTTATTGTGTAAGATTTTTTTATATGTATAGCGTCATGGTTTTGATATCCGTCCCCGTTGGCCCTCGTCCAGTCTATGATTCGGATGTGGTATATTATCTTTTATAACTACATATTTTCATTTCCTGATTATATGACAATTAATTACGCCGACCAACTTGACATAGATATTTTTATCTAGGAGGTAGTGGAACCGGAAATGCCAATCGACCCTATTGGTGAGAAGTTACACTTAGTTGAACAAGAAAATGTTGCCCTGGAAGAAAGATTGAAAAAAACTGAAGAAAGGTTGGAAAAAACTAAAAGAGAGAAGATGACCTTGGAAAAGGTTCTTGCCGGTCACAAGAGCGAGATGGACGCAATGCGTCTAAAGATTAGAAAGATTAAAAAATATGCAATTAGTAAAGAGGCTTGGTATCATTATGCCGTCGGGTCAATTGTTACCTTTGTTGCGATTTTGGTCGCATTTGTTGTTGTTTTTAAATGCATTAATTAGAGAGAGTTTTTATGGTTGGTTTTAGTGTGTGTTTTTATGAGAACTATATATGTATGGTCACTACGCTACTTTGGTTTTAACGTGTGATCAACTTTTTGTATTAATTAATTAATTTAGTCATGATGATTTAGCATAATGGTTTTTGATAAATTTATATAATGCAGATGAACCGGCAAATGGATGTACAATGATCGACGTCGTCCCGAATTCCTTAATGGCATGCATAGTTTTCTCAATGTGGCTGAGAAAAACAGGCAGAATGGATTTATTTTTTGTCCATGTAAAAAATGCCAGAATAAGAGGAATTTCCCTAACTCAAGAACCATACACACCCACCTGTTGCAAGAAGGCTTCATGCCCAGTTATTTTTGTTGGACCAAGCACGGAGAAAGAGGGGTTGTAATGGAAGACAATGAAGAAGAAGAGGATAATGATAACTATCCTATGTTCGGTGAACACGGTGATACTGGAATGGGGGAAGACGAGCCTGAACTTGAGGACATTGTTGATGAGTCTGATGATGATCTTCGTCAGGTCATTCGTGAACAACAGATAAACTGCGGAAGTGAAAACGAGAGGTTGAAGTTGGAGCGCATGTTAGAAGATCACAAAAAATTGTTGTACCCAGATTGCGAAGATGGCCAGAAAAAGCTGGGCACCACCCTGGAATTGCTACAATGGAAGGCAGAGAATGGAATATCTGACAAGGGATTTGAAAAGCTGCTGAAAATAATGAAGAAGATGCTTCCAAGAGATAACGTGCTGCCCTGCAGTACGTACGAAGCAAAGAAAGTTGTCTGCCCTCTAGGATTGGAAGTGCATAAGATACATGCATGCATCAATGACTGCATCCTCTACCGCGGTCAGCACGAGAATTTAAATGCCTGCCCGGTATGCGGTGCATTTCGGTATAAGATCAGGCGAGATGACCCTGGTGATGTTGAGGGCGACGACCACCCCAGGAAGAGGGTTCCTGCCAAGGTGATGTGGCATGCTCCTATAATACCACGGTTGAAACGTTTGTTCCGAAACAAAGAGCATGCCAAGTTGCTGCGATGGCACAAAGAAGACCGTAAGGAAGACGATATGCTGAGACAACCCGCTGATGGGTCGCAGTGGAGAAACATCGACGATAAGTACGAGGACTATGCACGTGACCCAAGAAACTTAAGGTTTGGTCTAAGTACAGATGGCCTGAATCCGTTTGGGGAGCAGAGTAGCAGTCATAGCACCTGGCCCGTGACTCTATGTATCTATAACCTTCCTCCTTGGTTATGCATGAAGCGTAAGTTCATTATGATGCCAGTGCTTATCCCAGGCCCGTCGCAACCCGGCAACAACATTGGTGTGTACCTGAGGCCACTGGTTGATGAACTTTTAGAGTTATGGGCTGACGAAGGTGTACGTGTGTGGGACGAGTACAAACAGGAGGAATTTGACCTACGAGGGTTGCTGTTTGTAACCATCAATGATTGGCCCGCTCTTAGAAACATCTCAGGACAGTCAAACAAGGGATACAGCGCATGCACACACTGTTTAGGCGAGACTGAAAGTATACATATAGGCAAGAATGTGTACCCGGGGCATCGTCGATTTCTTCCAGACAGGCATCCCGTAAGAAAGAAAGGAAAGCATTTCAAAGGTGAGGCAGATACACGGAGGAAGCCAACCCTCCCTAAAGGTACTGATATATATGACATGGTCAAAGATATAAAAGTAATCTTTGGTAAGGGTCCTGGCGCACAATCTGTTCCGAATGACGCCGACAACCACGTAGCCATGTGGAAGAAGAAATCTATATTCTGGGAACTACCCTATTGGAAATTCCTAGAGGTTCGCTCTGCGATCGACGTGATGCACGTGACGAAAAATATTTGCGTGAACCTGCTAAACTTATTGGGCGTGCATGGGAAGAAGTCGAGAGATACACCAAAAGCACGGCTGCACCACAAACGTATGCACGAACGAGACGACCTGATGAATCGAGAGAATTTCAAAGGTCCTGCCAGCTACACTCTTACCAAGGAAGAGAAGGAGATCTTTTTCCAAGTCCTGAGCAGTATCAAGGTCCCGTCTGGCTACTCGTCGAACATAAAAGGAATACTAAACCTGGAAGAGAAAAAGTTCCAAAACCTAAAGTCTCATGACTGCCACGTGATCATGACCCAGTTACTTCCGATTGCATTGAGGGGGCTTCTGCCAGAAAACGTGCGAGTAACCATTGTGAAGCTATGTGCATTCCTCAACGCAATTTCTCAGAAGGCAATCGATCCAGCAACTCTACCAAGTTTACAGAAGGACGTGGTCCAATGTCTTGTCAGCTTCGAGTTGGTGTTCCCACCAACCTTCTTCAATATTATGACGCACCTCATAGTTCACCTAGTCCAAGAGATTTCCGTTCTCGGTCCTGTATTCTTACACAATATGTTCCCCTTTGAGAGGTTCATGGGAGTCTTGAAGAATTATGTTAAAAACCGTGCTAGGCCAGAAGGAAGCATGGTCAAGGGCTATGGAACAGAGGAGGTCATTGAGTTTTGTGTTGACTTTATTCCTGACCTGAACCCGATCGGTGTTCCTCAGTCGCGCCATGAGGGGAGACTGCGTGGAAAAGGCACGCTAGGAAAGAAATCAACAACATGTATGGACGAGCAATCTTTCACTCAAGCACACTACACAGTTCTAGTTAATTCCAGCTTGGCGGCTCCATTTATCCAGGAACACAAGGATATTTTACGCTCGGAATACCCGGAGCAACCTGAAGATTTCATTGCTAAAGAACACGCGAAGACTTTCGGCGGTTGGTTGCAAAGACGTCTCATTAATGACAACATTGTTGAAGATGAGCTATACTTGTTGGCCAAGCAACCATCTTCGACTGTATTGACCTTTAAAGGGTACGAGATAAATGGTAACACATTTTACACAGCAGACCAAGATAAAAAGAGCACCAACCAAAACAGTGGCGTCCGGTTTGATGCAAAAGACGACAACGGGCAAAGAGTCACATATTATGGTTACATAGAGCAGATATGGGAACTTGACTACGGACCTTCCTTTAAGGTCCCTTTGTTCTGGTGCAAATGGTTCAACCTCTCAGGCGTGAAGGTAGACCCGAAGTACGGAATGACAACAGTGGATTAGAAGAATCTTGGGTACGGCAATGATCAATTCGTCCTAGCCAATGATGTGGCTCAGGTTTTCTATGTGAAGGACATGTCTAGCAGACCGAGAAAAAGAAAAGATAAGGAAGCGAATACATCAGACGATGAGCCAAGGCGCCACATAGTTCTTTCAGAGAAAAGAAACATCGTGGGAGTCGAGGACAAGACAGACATGTCAGAAGATTACAATAAATTTGATGAAATTCCTCCCTTCAAAGTCAAAGATGATCCAAGCATCCCGTTAAATGATGAAGATAGTCCATGGTTACGGCGCAATCAGAATAAAGGCAAGAAGAAAAATCGATAGGGGGTGTTGTTGGTGATGTGTAATAATGTATTAAACCAGTTTCCACTAAATTTGACCAGTTTCCACTAAATTTGATCATTTTGATAAATATCATTTTTTATTTTTTAAGTGTAAAATGACATTTTGCCAATTTGTAAATAAATGTAAAAAAACAGAAAAGGAAAACAAAAAAATAAAATAAAAGAAGAAACAGAAAAAAGAAAAAGGAAACAAAAAGAAAAAGAAAACAGAAAACAGAAAAAGGAAAAAAGAAAAATAAAAAAAGAAACAGGAAAAAGAAAAAGGAAACAAAAATAAAAAGAAAACAGGAAACAGAAAAAAGAAAAAAGAAAAATAAAAGAAGAAACAGGAAAAAGAAAAAGGAAACAAAAAAAAGAAAACAGGAAACAGAAAAAAGGAAAAAAGAAAAAGGAAAAAAAAACCTTTAGGGCCGGTCTACAACAACAACCGGTCCTAAAGGTGACCTTTAGGACAACCGGTCCTAAAGGTGGGTTCTGTTCGCGCCCGAATTTGGACCCTTTAGAACCGGTCTTTGTTAGCAACCGATGCTAAAGGGTCTTTAGCACCGGTTGCTAACAAAGACCGATGCTAAAGGCCCTATACCTCTTCGGGGTCGCCAACTTCTCGCCTTCCCGCGCGTGCCTTCTCTCCTTCTCTCGCCTCCTCGCCGCCTCGATCTCTCCTCGCCGCCTCGCCGCGCCGTCGCCTCCTCGAGCCGCCGCCGCCTCCTCGCGCCGCCGCCGCCTCTCCTCGCGCGCGGCGCCGCCTCCTCGCCCGCGCCGCCGCCTCCTCGCCGCGCCGGCCGCCTCCTCGCGCCGCGGCCTCCTCGCGCCGCCTCGCCGGCCGACGATCCTCGCCGCCTCCTTGCCGCGCCGTCGCCTCCTCGCCGCGCCGGCCGCCGCCTCCTCGCCGATCCTCGCCGCCTCCTCGCGCGCGGCCTCCTCGCGCCACCTCCTCGCCGATCCTCGCGCCGCCTCCTCGCCGCAACGTCGCCTCCTCGCCGCCTCTTCGCCGCGCCGTCGTCAAAGGTATATCGTCCATATTTTCGTATATCCATATTTTCGTATATTCACGTAAGGACATCCTATAAAAAAAGTTACGTGAAGCCGCCTTCATCATATTCCGACGATTCCGTAAAACCCTAAACCGACGATTCCGACGATTCCGACGATTCTCACGATTCATAGTTTACCCTAAACCGACGATTCCGACGATTCCGTAAAACCCTAAACCGAAGATTCCGACGATTCCGACGATCCCGACGATTCATAGTTTACCCTAAACCGACGATTCCGACGATTCCGTAAAACCCTAAACCGACGATTCCGACGATTCCGACGATTCATAGTTTACCCTAAACCGATGATTCCGACGATTCCGTAAAACCCTAAACCGACGATTCCGACGATTCATAGTTTACCCTGAACCGACGATTCCGACGATTTCGTAAAACTTTCCGACGATTACAATTCCGTAAAACTTTCCTACGATTCCGACGATTCCATAACTGCGGGGAAAGTTTCCGACGATTCCGACGATTCCGTAAAACTTTCCGACGATTACAATTCTGTAAAACTTTCCTACGATTCCGATTATTAATTCCATAACTGCAGGGAAAGTTTCCGACGATTCCGATGATTCCGTAAAACTTTCCGACGATTCCGTAAAACTTTGCGATGATTACGACTCCGACGATTCCGTAAAACTTTTCCGTAAACTTTCCGGTTCCGTAAAACTTTTCCGTAAATAATTTTGCTAAGTTAAATTCTTGTTACTAGCAGGTGTTGAGCTATGGATCCCCAAGAACCACATGATCAGCACGCCGATCAGCTCGCGGAAATGGGTGAGGCGGAGAAGGAAAGATACATGTGCCAGATGATTTTTGAAGATGCAACCGCCGTATATCATGATGACGACGGTGGGCATGCGTTTAGCAATCAATTTTTGAACGACTCCGGTGACGGAGCTGAGAATATAGAAGATGTAGTAGATGAAGAAGTGCCCTCCGGAACAAACTCTGCCAATGTATATCTCAAGTCACTGTTGACGCAACAATTAATTTGTATTGCACTTACTAACGAATCATTATTTTCCCGTTTAGGTGCCCTCCGGAACACCTAGCGCAAGTACTGAGACAAAGTCGAAACGAGGCCCGGCCGCAAGGTTGAAAGATACTGCAAGGTACTCGATCGATAAAGTTGCTGCTGATGGCAAACCACTGGAACCCCCAGAAACTTATCGCAAATTTGTAAATCAGTGCGGAGTTGTTGTAAGAGACCTGGTCCCGATCAACTTAATAGAATGGAATAAGCCGAAGACCGGCGCCAACATTGGAGCTACTTATGTCGATGACAGATTGAAAAGAGTGCTTTGCGACACGGTCTGGCTAAATTTCAGCGTAGCGGAAGATAAGAAGAAGAAAGTCGAGGAGTGGGCTTTGAAGAAGATGGCCACACAATTCCAGAGGTGGAAGAAAGACTTGTGGAAGAAATATAAGGACGAAGATCCAGTTTTCACTGGGCACCTAGTGAAGATAAGAGACGCTTGGCCTGATTTTAAGGCGTACAAGAAATCGGGTGTCTTTACATCCCGATCAGCGACAAATACGGAGAATGCGAAGAAGAAGAAATATCACCATATTTTGGGGTCAGGTGGCTACATGACTGCCCTGCCTAGGTGGCGACGCTATCAAGATGCGCTTCTGAAAAGAAATATCATTCCACAGACACATGACTGGCCCGATAGGTCCAAGTTCTGGTTGTTCGCGCATGGGGCAACGTTGGACGCTGAGACTGGGTTGATTGTTGCGGAGGGACCATGGTCGGAAAAAATAAGACAAGTCGTATCAGATCTAGAGAAGGCAATAGAAGCTGTTCGAAAAGGAACTTTTGTTCCCGATAGAGAGAACGACGAGTTGACGAAGGCACTCGGGAACCCCGAAAAGTGGGGACGAACACGAGGCTTTGGAGCCACTACCCCGTGGAACCAAGGGTTTCCGGCGGACCTTGGCACTTACAGAAGCCGTGGTAGAAGCAAGAGGAAGGCGCTGGAATGGATAGCGACATTAGAAGAAAAGGTGTCGTTTCTCTTGAAGAAAGGGGGACACCCTGTACCTGACACTGAAGAGGAGGAAGAAGATCCTGCACCTGACGCTGATAGGCAGCAATTAGAAGACGATCCTGTAGCAGATGCCGTCCCATCTCAGCATAGAAGCAGCGTGGGTTCCACGCAGCTGCAGCTAGAAGACGGTCCTGCAGTCGAACCGTCGGCGCCTCACTACCCCGTGGATGATGTCACGGAGAAGACAAACTGTGAGATACATATGCCAATGGGGAACATATCCTTCATGGTGGCGTCAGGCTATGCTTTACCGAATCAACCTGGAGCAACCTACCATGGTGGTCAGATTCCAGCATCCCATGCTCGTGTCGGGTTGTCAACAATTACGCCGGGATGCCAGTCAATTGAGCTTGATATTCCTGGAGGTGAAGGTGAGAAGACACTGGGAGAAATGGAGCTTGGTATCATCTTGTGGAAGAAGAAACACATCGTGTTTCCTAACGCGGCGCCAAGGCCACCGACTCCTCCAGGTAGAATTATGCACCACCTCCAACAATTACTGAATGTTGCACCACATGTAAGCCTATTTTTAATAGTTTTTTCACTTTCGTACAGAGAACGCACGACCTCCAAGTCCACCCCCAACGCACCTCCAAGTCCACCCCCCAACGCACCTCCAAGTCCACCCCACAACGAAGATAGGGAGCCCGAGGCCGAGTGTCCGTCGCCCGTGCACTCCAGTGAGCCGACGGATGCGCGCACTACGGGTACGGCAAAGCGGAAGCTGCAGTTCAGAAGAAACGGGAGTCCTCCCAAGAAGAGTGAAAGGAAACCCAATAAAGTCAAGACTCCCCCAAATTTACTAGGCCTGATGACTCCGGAGGAACTAGACGAGGCCGTGAAAGCCAAAAACAAAGCATGGTTCGCACGGTTTCCCCTGAAGCCCCCTCCAGACATCTGGAAGGAAACTCTGAAGAACGTACCAAAGTGGAAAATTGAGCGCACCATCGACAACTTATATTATCCTGAACCGCCGCCACCGCCGCCCCTTTCAGACTATGAACGGTTCATTGAAAAGATGCACACCGCACAGATGAAGCAGGCGGAGCAGATGAAGCAGGCGGAGCAGACGAAATGCGGGAAACAAGTTCCCCAGCTCGGACAACAAGAAGCACAGTCAATTGCCCCGCTCAAGGTGTTATCTGACCAGGCTTCAGTGTCCGGTCCACGCATGGGCGACGTAGGTTACGCTAGTGCTGAGGTGGTATATAAATATAAGCCCGAGCAGCCTCTGGTCGAAAATCCTAGTGCTCTAACAACCCAACTATGGAATTTACATGGTTGGTACTTGGAGGCCGCAAGGCAAAAGAGAGACTGTATCATGGCGGCAGTTCAGGATCAACACTACTTCAGAGAGTACGGTGTGGAGATTGGGTTCCATGATTTTTTCCAGATGTACAATCAACGTGCCCTCGACAAAGCTATCGTCAGCTGCTACTGTTTGTAAGTGATTTATTTGTGTAATTTAATTATTTAGTTAAGCTCGCGTTCATTGCCCTTATAATTATCACTCACGAGACATTCTTTTTGCACGCTACTATGCAGAATGAAGATTCGTGAATGCAGGCTGGCAGGAATCTGGGACTTTGGGTTCATTGACCCGTATTCGTTTCATCAAGAAACAATAGAAAAGTTCAACAAGGATACACCAGATGATTTGCTAAGGTTTTTGAAGCGACAAAGTACCAAAAAAGAAATACTTTGGCCCTACGCATTCAAGTGAGTGTTACTGTCTTGTACACATTCCATTTTGCTTACCTGATGTTAAGTGTAATTGATGAGTATGCATGACTGCGTGTGTACACGTGCGCAGGTCCCACTTCATATTGTTCATCATTAGAATCGATCAAGGAGTGGTTGAAGTCTGGGACCCGTTAACCTGGGACGCTGACAAATGGAAGAGCGCGCGTCAGATGCTTCAAAGGTATATATATATCGGCCTCTTTCGTTCATTGGCCTCTTTTTCGTTCATTTCCTGACATCAAGTAAGTAATAATTAACTCTTGTATTCATTTTTCTTTGTCGGCCAGGGTTTGGCAAATGTTCATCAAGGAAGAACCCGGTACATGGGCAGACAAGCTCCACTTTCAGATTAACAAAGTAAGTAGTACTACATACCCTGGTTTCAATACCATTACCATTCTCTTGATTATTATTAATTTGCCTGAATTATGTTCTCGTATATAGGGCGTCCCGCAACAACCACAGGGCACTGATTATTGTGGATACTACGTTTGCGAGTACATTCACAGGATTATCAATGAGAAATCCCGTACTTCCAGAAATCTAGAGGTACGTAACCGGATCTTCATAACTTTATTTATGTTGCCATCAATTATGTTAGTTTTGTTCATAACTTAATTGTTTTCATCTACTTCTTTTAAAGCTGCAACAAAAGCGGGCGATGCTAAGACCAATCCAACGTTGCAAGGCAGTTGCAGAGGAATTGGCAGGATTTCTCCTCACGCAAGTCATAGATGAAGGCGGAGAATTTTTCCATCCTATGAACCAATAGCCAGCTCCCTTCTCTATGCAAGTATAGAGCTATATATAGGAAACGAACTTCAAATTATGTAATGATAATCGGTCCAGTACTTCGTGTTACATGTATATATGTACTTTTATTTGGTGCATTAACATTTAACCGCAAACACGGAATCGGAGGAACACTTAACCGCAAACACGGAATCGGTGTTTCCGGATACGTGTTTCCGATTACGTGTTCGTAAAAAACGGAACACGGACACACGGAATCGGAAACACGGAATCGGAAAGACGTAAACGGAAATACGGAACCGGAAACACGTAAATGAAAACCCTGAAAATACGGAACACGGAAACACCGAAATACGGAATCGGAAACCCTGAAAAGAAAAGGAAAAAAAAGAAAAAAAAATGGCATTAGGGCCGGTTGGTGTTACCAACCGGTCCTAAAGGTCCTCCGCCTGCGCGCACTTTTCGGCGCCCACGTGGAGGCCTTTAGCACCGGTTTGTAAGAGACCGGTGCTAAAGTGGGGGGCCTTTAGTCCCGGATACGTAGCACCGGATGTGTATCCGGGTCCAAAGGCCCTTACCAACCGGTTCTAATACCCCTTTCTCCACTAGTGTTGGAGGAGATTTCGGCTTCTTGGATGTACCGGCCGAAGCACTCGAGGCCGGAAACCCCTCGACCTACTAGTGATGGACCAATCACCTACTGCGTGATGATGGATTGAGTGTTGAACTCGGGGGCCCGGTAGTCCCCGCCCCGTGACCCATCAGCCGATTGGGGCTCGGCCTACGGTCGTGAGGACGGCGACCGATTGAGCCACTCCCCTGAGGGGGTGAACTGCTTTGGTCCCTATGACCATGCCTCCAGTCTCCCTGTGGGCCTCTCAAAAGAGGAGGATACCTTGGGTGTCGCGTGTGCATGTGCGGGCTATGGGCCGACTGCATGGTGTATGCCTCGACGGACTTGGTTTGGACGCGATGTCGTGAGTGCAACACTGCAGGATTCTTCTTTAAGGTTGTATTAAGCAAAGCTTAGATCTGTCGAATGCCTTCCCTGGCCATGTTGTCACTCGGCTGAATGGAATCAGCGATCCGATTGGCAATAGTCTGGTTCAGCAGGGGAGTCCGCATCACCTCGATGTGCCGTGGGCGGTTGTTAGAAAACAACTGCCTGCGGCTTGAGCTCATCTCCTCTCTCGCATCCCAAGCGTCGAGTGAGCGCTGGAGCCGCTCGAGGCGCTCGCGTTTGGCCAAGTTGGCCAATCACGCGTTCTCGAGCGCGATATCCTCTGGGCTATTCATGGTGTTGGTGGTACGAAGGACTTGGTCGCTCCTCCACCATTGTTCTTCGCGTTGATGCTTGGTGAGCGGGTGCGGAATATGCTGGTGGTCGTCACCGTGGTGATGCTCGCTGCCGTCACGTCCGGGAGAGTTCTGAGCGGCGTGGTCAGGGTTTTTTTCCTGGTTGGTGTCGGCCATCAGAATCTCGGCTGCACCCCTGCTATTGTCGCAGTGAGAATCGCCGAGTGAATGGTCGCTTGATGAAGGGAAGAGGCTGACAATGGTCTCTTCAGAATTGAGAATAGCCACCTGTCAGGAGATGGCCTAGTTGGCCATAGCATGCTTGATTCGTCGCTGCATCCACGAGCGCCCAGAGCGTTTACAGCGGACGGCAGCGGACCGTGGAGATGCCGAGTGATACAGCACTGACGGCTGCCGGATCAGGACTCCGTGCGCTACTACGCTGAAGTGCGACTAGCCTCGCGCAGGGAGGGCGTTGGTGCCCAGTGGCGCATCCTGCAGCCATGCCGAATCGTCGACGACGAAGGTGAGGGAACCGACGAGGATCTATCCGCCGAGTGTCATCATGATGGCGGAAGTGTGGAAAATCCCCAACTGTGCTGAATTTGCTAGATGTGCAACCCCACGGTGGGCCCAAATGATACGGGAATGATCCTGACAATAGCACTGGGGATACAAACTAAGGGGCATAGTCTAGCTTGGCATAGTGGATGCACTCGGATTTACGAGTTCAGGCCCCACTCAGAAGTGGTAATAGACTTACGTCTCAAGCCCCGAGGCTGGTGTTTTATTATGGGGGTGTAAAAGATTACAAGTGATGAACCTTTAGTCGGTGGCCAGGAGTGGCTTATATAATGGCTGCCACGACCGGCCGAGCAGCATTACAAGGCAATAAATGCTAATAACTACATGAGTTACTAGAAACGCTGGCTTTAATTACAATGTTATAGGTAACGCATGTCTTCATGGGCCTTCACACAGGTGTGTAAGTCCTTGGCTGTTGCAGTCCCTTCATTGTACCTGCCTTGCTGTAGACTGACTGCTGGGGAGCGTCCGACTACCGCAAAGCATTGTCAGTGACATCATGTGGCCGAGTGAGAGCACGATGACCGAGTGAGGTTCAGACTATCACGGTGACTTGTAGGACACTCATATCCTTACGGGTACTTAGGTGGGCCCTATGGAAATGGGTCTATACGCCTACCCCTTAAGTATAACCCCGTCACTGGTAGGAATGATGGTGGTACCGAGATGGTAGGGTTTGGCACAGGATCTGTCAAGTGTAAAATCGGTAGGGCCGAATGGAAAACGTTGGTGGCATCGATTTTGCTGGTTGGCTTTGGAGAGAGATATTTTGTGGGAGAATGGATGATTATTTTTGGTGGATACCTCAAGCACTTGAGCAACCAATTTATCATAATACCTCATCCCCTTTTAATAGTATTGGATTTCCTATGCACTCAAAGTGATTTCTCACAAATGTAAAATGAAGAGTCTTCTTGCTTGAAGCTTGAGCCAATCCGGTTCCTTCCTAGCATGAAGGGGAGTCTCCTCATAGTCATATATCCAAAGCATCTTTGATTCTTTTTGAAATATCCTTGAATAAACTCATTAGTCCAATGATGCATATGTTGTGATTAATTACCAAAACCACCTTACGGAGAAATTGTGCTTTCAATCTCGCCCTTTTTGGTAATTATTGACAACATATATGTGGGGACCCTCACTTACGAGTCGAGATCGCCCAATGAACGTGCTCCGTGATCCCAGAGATCAATGCTCATGGAACACACAGAAACTGGATAACAAGAGCCTTACATCCATACATACCGTTTGATACAATAAATTACCACTGCGGTCAAGTCTTACATATATAGGGCCTTCAAGGCTAGCACACCAACCTTGACCAATAGCGGAGATATTGGTCAAAAGCGTGAACCCATGCCATTAGCCTTAACCTACAGGCATTCTGACTCGGAAGCGTCCTAGCTCGCAGGAACGTCACCAAGTTACTCTTCACCATTTCCTGTTCTCTCATACCTGGTCAACAAAATAACCAGTGGCAAGCTAATGAGTACTTTGAATATAATCGCAAACATCCCATGATGTGGAACAAGGTAATAAAGGAACATGAACTAGCGTAAAAATGCAGCCTTTGCGGAAAGCAGGTTTTTCTTTAATTGCAATAACATGGTCAAGTGTAGGTATAACCATGCATCATAAGGTAGATGGTAATCATAAGAATACGTTACAAATATCAGCATATCTGCTGACGGTTGAACACCTCAGGTTCACCCTATATGCCAAGTCACCAGACATGACAATATCATCTTTCTCAGCCATACACACACACACTCACACTTGGTTTATGCGTAAACGATTGGACGTAGTTTAAGAAGGATTACCCAGTTGTCCTTGACCGTGGACACGACTATTTGAATAGATTAACACCCTGCAGAGGTTGTACGCTGTACCCACGAGATCCGGGAAACTTCTGTGTCATCCACGACTCACGGTATGTAACATACCCGAGGTAAGTACCCGATCAATACCTTCCCCTTACGACACTAGACAAAGAGTCCACTCGATTGGTACCCAGCCCACATGATCTACATCTCACGAGCACCAACTCTGGACCTTATCATCCATGCAGGGACCAACGGTGTGCGTGGAACACGTAAAACCGGCATAGTCGACCTATCCGGTACGGCCCCGTCACGAGAGTAACCACATCACTCCCGCCACTAGTAATGCAGGCTCTTTGCTTGCACCTACCAAAGCAATCAACAAAGCCTCACCCCATAAAGGGGTATCGTGTTCGCACATGTAAGGTTGGGACGGTTGACACGTCATAAATCTAACCCCATTTCCGAAACCACTCACACAACACCTTTTCGGTACACGACTTCTCTCTCAAGTGGTCATCCAGCTCAACACGTTCACCCTCGGGCAGTAGTGGCACCCGATGGGGTTTTCATAAAACCATTGATTTCATCTTTGTGTTACCATCATCATGCATATGTTCATCCTATGTGTAGCACTACTACTACTTGTCAACGTTTATCATTGTGACCAAGGTTGTCAGAATCACGATTCTGTTATACGATTCTACGACTTTACGATCCAAACTAACCCCTCTGATTCTACAACTTTAGTTCACAGAATCTACGTTTCTACGATCCTCATACTGAAGATTCTACGATTTGTGATCCTACAATCGGAGTCCCGATCCGATTCAAAATCACGATTTTGATAACCTTGATCGTGACCCTCATAGATGGTAAGGTCATGCTGAATGCAAGTGCTCCGGAGGATCCATCGGTATCACCATGCCAGGGTGTACCGATTAATCTTGAATATATGCATCGGAATAAAATAATCAACATGTCATTCATAAAAAAATTTCTCAGACATGGTCAAAGGATGCATACCTTTGCTCAAAAGTCCTCTGAGTCTTCGAGATCTTTTGGTCCAACTCCGAGTACTCCATCTACTCCATCAAATATCGTCGGAAACAATCACAGTAAGCCACACATCAAGCAGAAAGAAAAGTGATATATAAATAGGAGTTTTATTTTTCTTGGACCTCTTTGGTCATAAGAAAATTACGCGAAGCTTGCTCTAGGAGATTAGGACCATGAGGGATTTTTGATTGGACGAAAGGAGGAATAGGTGATCCTTTAAGAAGACTACAGAAAACATTGTGCTCAAAATGAGTGGAGGCACTCATTTAACACATCATGATTTTCAAAACATTTAGGAAGTTGTTTCACTCGATTTGGATTGGATATGAATATTCTGGGGATTTTCTAACATTGGATAAATACGAAAAATAGAGCTATTTATTTAATGCAACAGAATCATGCCAGATAAAAATGTTGACTAATGCTTAAAAAATAGTGCATGATCTTAGAACACTCTGGAAATTGGAATCACTCCATTTGGAGTTGATTTGAATCCTCTAGGATTTTTGTAAGGTGATGTTTAAAATATTCAAACGGGCATTTCAATATTAACCCCACAGAAAACTCTTTTGGAAAAATGTGCAATGCACATACGTGGATAGATCTTGAATTTAGAACCTGTAGAAATTTGAATCATAAAATATGGAATACAAATGAATTTATTATGGATTTTGGAACTTCCTGGTAAAAAAAGGAAACGAAAGGTTTTTACGAGGGGTTAAATTACGCCCAATGCGCTAAATAGGCCTCGGGCTGGCACAGTTGTGCGGGGGGGGGGGGGGGGGGTGATGCCGATGGCGCACTTCGGGCTCGGGCGCGCGGCGCTTCCACTTAAACGGGTGGCCCCAACCTCTAGCTCACCGACACGCTGGCCTCGGCCACCGGGTCATCCCCTACCTCCGGCCCCACGACGGAGGAGCTGGGATGAGTGAGGCAGGGCCCAAGCTTGCGCCTACCCTGGTGGCTCCAGCAAGGGCTGGCGGCGCGGCTACCACCTACCATCTCGGGGAAGGGAGCCGCACCCACAGGGACTGCTCTCCCGTGCTGGAAGGCGCCGGAGAGCGTCGGGCCACTGGCCGCGGTGGAGGTCGACGACGGCAGCCCCAGGAGTGGTGCTCCGGCCAATGGGAGAGGGAGGAGAGGAGAGGGAGGAGATCGCGGAGGTGCAGGGGGTCAGTCGTGGACCAGAGAAAGGGAGGAGACGCCCTGCGTGCCCGGATTTGGAGCGAGGTTGCCGGAGCTCCTTCGGCCATGGCGAGGGAACGAGGGCATGGGAGCTTGATTGGGGGCACGGGGGCATTAGGGGGGAGAGTTAGGGGGCTAGAGGAGACGAGAGGTGCTTGGGGACGCTCTAAACAGAGGGGGCAATGAAGAGGACCTTGGATGCCCTCGGGTGCACTCTCGGCACGGGGAAGCACGCGTGTCAGGGTGTTTTGGAGGCTAGCGAGCGTTGGGGAGCGATGTTTCATGGTCAAGGAGGCACCGTGGGACTCTAGGACACGTTTCCCTCGCTGGACCCGAGCTGTAGAAAGAGGCCAAGGCGCGGAGCACCGTTTCTCCATGCCAGTGAGGTGGTCACCGCGGCCACCTATGTCTACAGGGCCCTTATGACCAGTCAAAGATGTCCCTAGTGCAAGGCATGTATGCAGAAAGATGACTCTGGAGTTTGGTTGCATATGGGGCTCATTTGAATAGGTTTTGACTGCAGTTTAGTTTGCAGCAGCAAACTTAAGTCTAACAACGAGGGCGCTTACTGGAGATATAATGGGGTGAAACCATGTCTAGTAGTATTACGCAAAGTTTCAGCTCAGGGGGATGAGTTTAGCTAGTAGTTGTAATTCAAGGAAACAATTTTGCTTGAAATCAAGTTTCAGATGGTGCTGCTCATTTTTCCTACATGAGCATGCCATCTCTTTGTTTGAAATAATGCATTAGCAGCCTAGGGGATATCTGGAAAGATGTGGGGGCTTTAGCTTAAGAAGAAGTATAGCAAGACTGGTAAAACAATGCTGCCAAGGTAAAAATGAGGGGTAGATACATGGAGTCACCCCCAATAATTGACCAGTGGCCATGGCAATGTAACTGGAGGAAAAAGGGAAATAGGGAAGGCTGTGGTAAAAATTTAAGCTCAAGGGAAATAGTGGAAGAGGCCAAAACAACAACTTTGGTAAATGCACACAAGGTGTTTGATGGATGTTAGGGCTACGAGATGGATTCCAATTGACATGAAACTTAACAGGACCACATAATAGATGAAAATAAGCTTGGACACCAAATTTGGAATTCGGTGGAGAAAGTTTACAATGTAGACTTGAGAACCCATGAAATGGGCAGAAATGGCTTTGTGCATATGAAACCATGCAAATCAATTCCCACAAATCCACAACTTTGTGCGGGGCACTGTTTGAGCATTAAAGCATGCCCAAAAAGTTGGGGATCAATTGGAGAAACTTTATAATGTAAAGCTTCCGAAAGTTAGAAATCAACAGAGAAGGTTTTGAGGGGTTTGGGACAAGTTCTTCTATTCTCCTTGATGCACCACTTGGTGTGGATGCATTATTGGAGTATCAGAACATGTCCACTAAATTTGAGCACACTTGGAGACACTTGGCAATGTAGAGTTGCTCAAATTTGGATCTTGACTGATAGGGTTTTAGAATTATTAAGTAAATCAAATGAACTTAGAGTGAGATGAAACTTGGCAAGATCATCACATATATCATATGTGACATGCTAATATTTTACAGGAATTTATTGTGAATATTTCTTAGAGAAATATTCCAAAACCATGAAATACGCAGCAAGGGTTTTGAATGGTTTTGCCCAATATTTTGAACATGACCATGTGTTGAAACTCCTATATATGGAATATATATGTCCACCGAGTTTCCCTAAATTTTCTCAAATATTTTGAAAACAATAAAATAACTTTCCTTCACAAGGGACCATTTCTGTCCTCTGAGAAAGGTATTTAAATAAAATAGTAAAATAATTTCTAAAATAATAATATTGTGGTTTTCGAAAGCCATTTTGATAATGGGATTTAAATAAAATATTTGGTGCAAAATAACTTCCCTAATTTGAGGACTTGTAGTACAAAGCCCAACTCACAGGTTTGAAAGCTTAAATCAAGGAAATGCTTTTTGGTCAAAATGATGATTGGTAAAAATAGTTCCTCGTCCAATACACATGGCATGATCATTAGGCAAGGAGGTGAGTATGGATTTTAGGAGGAACATTGGATTCAAACAAAGGCAATATGCAAGCAAGCAACCATCACATCAAGCATCACAAGCATTCACAAAAAATTAATTGGTCCTAATTTTTGAGATAAGTTAATTCAGTCAGGAGAGTTAAAACACAGGGTGTTACAGACCTTACCCCTTAAGAAAATCTCGTCCTTGAGATTTCTAGGCTAGGCGTTGGACAGATGCTGAATTTTAAGTTGGAGGCAGTGTTCACGTCCCCATGTTCCTGTTGTGGGTCTTGAGGTGCTTGATGATAGAGCTTCGAATGTTGCGCACGTCCTTGCCTGACCATGAGCGGGTTCTGGCAATAAGTTAGGCTTGCTTGAGGGTCAAGGGCTTGGTGTATTAAGTTCTCGCAAGTGTCTAACTTGCATGTGTATCCCAAGGTAGGAATACGTGGCAAGGTAACGTGTCTGGGTTGGGTCTCGTCCATGAGTCTAAGCTTAGAGACTCCGTGTTTAGAATAGGTTATACCATCTTGGAAGGTTCATGAGGGGTCCTGGATGAGCTGGCTACCCAAGAGTATTGTAGGTGCACTAGAGACTGGGGTCTCCTGTGCCCCTGACTTGTGCACGGGCACCAGCAACACGCTTGGCGGTAATACACCAAGACAGCCGACGGGAAGAGAAACCCCAGGCTCACCAAGACCTTGCCCCACCAAATGTGTGAAGAGCCAACCCAGGCTACAAGGCCTCGGTGAGACTTCCTCGCTGGGAAGACTCACAATACCATGACAAACCCTCCTTGCCGGGAAGACTTGCAAGGCCTCGACAAGCCATCCTTGCCGGGAAGATGTCCAAGACCCCGGCAAGCCATCCTTGCCGGGATGATGGGCGAGGCAGCAGGCATGGACACCAGGTCGGCAAGCTCCCTTCGCCCACCAGGTGTCCCTCCTACCACACTGCCACCAACCAGCACTTTGCCGACGAGAACGTGACTAGCCCCGACAAGCACTGCCCGGTCTCTGGTTCGGCGCCAGAGGGCAGGGCCACAGGAAGGGGGTAAGGATCCGGAGCCCGCGAGCGCGCCTCCTCCTGGAAGACAAGGCACCTGCGCCGGCCCCGACGAGATGATCCCAGCAGGAGGGGATGGAGAAGTGAGAGCTTGCGCAGGTGCCTCCTCCTGGAACACGAGATACCGACGCCAGCTCCGGTAAGGTAGCCCCGCCAGGAAGAGGAGAGGCGTGACTCGCCTCGGCTGCGTGGTCGGCAGTCAGTTAGATCTCGGGGTGTCGTGCTATAACTTGACGCCCCAAGATCTTGACCTGCCAAGAGCGCCACTACCACCGCTCTCCTCCTCGTCGCGATTGCTCGAGGAGGGACATTCCGCGTCGTTCGAGCTCTCTTCGCAGCAGCCGAGACGCACACTTGAGCGCCCATAAAACTTGACGGATAGCATATTATCCTCCGCTAGCTTGAAGCGGAGGGCTGATACGTCTCAAACGTATCTATAATTTTTGATGGTTTCACGCTGTTATGTTGTCATCTTTGGATGTTTTATGTAACTATTATATCTTTTTTGGGACTAACTTATTGATTCAGTGCCAAGTGCCAGTTCCTGTTTTTTCTGTGTTTTTGGCTCTTTTCAGATCTGATTTTGGAAAGGAGTCCAAACAGAATAAAATCCCCGAAATGATTTTTTCCCGAACTAAGAAGATCAGGGGGCCTGTGGGCCAAGCTAGGAGGGCTCCTGGGAGCCCACAAGGACCCACTCCGCAACCAGGGGGAGGCGGCGGTGGCAGGGCTTGTGGCCTCCCTGCCCCCCCTGACCTACATCTTTGGCCTATATATTCCCTAAAATACAGCAAAAAATCAGGGGAGCCTCGAAAATACTTTTCCGCCGCCGCAAGCTTCCGTTTCCACGAGATCTCATCTAGAGACCCTTCCCGGCGCCCTGCCGGAGGGGAATTTGGAGTTGGAGGGCTTCTTCATCATCATCATCGCCCCTCCAATGACTCGTGAGTAGTTCACTTCAGACCTATGGGTCCGTAGTTAGTAGCTAGATGGCTTCTTCTCCCTCTTGGATCTTCAATACAAAGTTCTCCATGATCTTCATGGAGATCTATCCGATGTAATCTTCTTTGGCGGTGTGTTTGTCGAGATTTGATGAATTGTGGATTTGTGATCAGATTATCTATGATACATATTTGAGTCTTTGCTGATTTCTTATATGCATGATTTGATATCCTTGTAAGTCTCTCCGAATCTTGGGTTTTGTTTGGCCAACTAGATCTATGATTCTTGCGATGGGAGAAGTGCTTGACTTTGGGTTCTTACCATATGGTGACCTTTCCCAGTACGAGTAGGTGCAGCAAGGCACACATTGAGTGGTTGCCATCAAGGGTAACAAGGTGGGCTCTGTCGTTGATATGAGATTGTCCATCCACATGATGTCATCTTCCTTAAGGCGTTACTCTGCTCTTTTGGACTTAATATACTAGATGCATGCTGGATAGCGGTCAATGTGTGGAGTAATAGTAGTAGATGCAGAAAGTATCGGTCTACCTATTTTGGACGTGATGCCTATAGATATAATCATTGCCATAGATATCGTCACGACTTTGTGTGGTTCTTTCAATTGCTCGACAGTAATTTTTCACCCACCGTCTACTTGCTTTCATGAGAGAAGCCACTAGTAAACACTACGCCCCCCGGGTATATTCACATCTATCGTTAACACCTACGCTTTTACTTTGCTTTGTTACTTTGTTGCTTTAAGTTCTCACTTTGCGAACAATCTATAAGGGATTGACAACC
Organism: Hordeum vulgare subsp. vulgare; assembly: GCF_904849725.1. Taxonomy (NCBI): domain Eukaryota; kingdom Viridiplantae; phylum Streptophyta; class Magnoliopsida; order Poales; family Poaceae; genus Hordeum; species Hordeum vulgare. The sequence continues at coordinate 273,935,187 of NC_058521.1, read as the reverse complement.
CCTTCATAGCGTTGGGAGCAGGTTATTTGTGATTGTGCACGCACTTGTGATACTCCTTCACTGGATCGATACCTTGGTTCTCAAAACTAAGGGAAATACTTTCCACCGCTGCGCTACATCACCCTTTCCGCTTCAAGGGAACACCAATGCAAGGCTCCAAGGGCACGGGGAAATCCTTTGCATATTTTCCTAGGAAGTCCCTAAAGGCGTAGCCGTAGCAGAAGGATTTCTGGCGCCGTTCCCGGGGAGGAGCATTTCAAGATAATTTCTCGACAACGGGCCTATTTCTGGCGCCGTTGGAAGGTCTTTTGTTGCAGTAGCAGAAGTATTTCTTGCGCCGTTGCCGGGGAAGGAGAGATCTACCAAAGTAGGTCTCACAAACTCATCTCTTGGATTTACTTTTTTGCCAGTTGCCTCTCGTTTTCCTCTCCCCCACTTCACATTTGCCGTTTTCATTTGCCTTTCTCCTTTGCCGTTTTCTTTTGCCTTTTGCCTTTTGCCTTTTTCGTTCGCCCTTTTCTCTCGCTTGCTTTCTGTTCGCTTGTGTGCCATGTGCCTTCATTATGCTTGCATCTTCGCTTGCTGAAAATCTTGTGTGCCATCTCTTTAAGAGACCCACTTATGCGGAACGAATTGCTAGTGAGTTGAGTGCACTTGACTTTCTCTTTGGAGTTTTTCTTGAGATGTGTGAATCTAAAAATCGTGATGAAGAAATTCATGAAGTGATTCACGAGGGCTCCTTGGATGAAAAGCATGATTGCAATTGTTTCACTATAAATTCTATTAGTGACAATCATGCTAAAAATATGCAAAACCCTAAGCTTGGGGATGCTAGTTTTTCTATGTCCACTACTTGTGGCAATAATCATGATTGGGGTGATGATCTTTGAGTTAAAACACAGGGTGTTACAGACCTTACCCCTTAAGAAAATCTCGTCCTTGAGATTTCTAGGCTAGGCGTTGGACAGATGCTGAATTTTAAGTTGGAGGCAGTGTTCACGTCCCCATGTTCCTGTTGTGGGTCTTGAGGTGCTTGATGATAGAGCTTCGAATGTTGCGCACGTCCTTGCCTGACCATGAGCGGGTTCTGGCAATAAGTTAGGCTTGCTTGAGGGTCAAGGGCTTGGTGTATTAAGTTCTCGCAAGTGTCTAACTTGCATGTGTATCCCAAGGTAGGAATACGTGGCAAGGTAACGTGTCTGGGTTGGGTCTCGTCCATGAGTCTAAGCTTAGAGACTCCGTGTTTAGAATAGGTTATACCATCTTGGAAGGTTCATGAGGGGTCCTGGATGAGCTGGCTACCCAAGAGTATTGTAGGTGCACTAGAGACTGGGGTCTCCTGTGCCCCTGACTTGTGCACGGGCACCAGCAACACGCTTGGCGGTAATACACCAAGACAGCCGACGGGAAGAGAAACCCCAGGCTCACCAAGACCTTGCCCCACCAAATGTGTGAAGAGCCAACCCAGGCTACAAGGCCCCGGTGAGACTTCCTCGCTGGGAAGACTCACAATACCATGACAAACCCTCCTTGCCGGGAAGACTTGCAAGGCCTCGACAAGCCATCCTTGCCGGGAAGATGTCCAAGACCCCGGCAAGCCATCCTTGCCGGGATGATGGGCGAGGCAGCAGGCATGGACACCAGGTCGGCAAGCTCCCTTCGCCCACCAGGTGTCCCTCCTACCACACTGCCACCAACCAGCACTTTGCCGACGAGAACGTGACTAGCCCCGACAAGCACTGCCCGGTCTCTGGTTCGGCGCCAGAGGGCAGGGCCACAGGAAGGGGGTAAGGATCCGGAGCCCGCGAGCGCGCCTCCTCCTGGAAGACAAGGCACCTGCGCCGGCCCCGACGAGATGATCCCAGCAGGAGGGGATGGAGAAGTGAGAGCTTGCGCAGGTGCCTCCTCCTGGAACACGAGATACCGACGCCAGCTCCGGTAAGGTAGCCCCGCCAGGAAGAGGAGAGGCGTGACTCGCCTCGGCTGCGTGGTCGGCAGTCAGTTAGATCTCGGGGTGTCGTGCTATAACTTGACGCCCCAAGATCTTGACCTGCCAAGAGCGCCACTACCACCGCTCTCCTCCTCGTCGCGATTGCTCGAGGAGGGACATTCCGCGTCGTTCGAGCTCTCTTCGCAGCAGCCGAGACGCACACTTGAGCGCCCATAAAACTTGACGGATAGCATATTATCCTCCGCTAGCTTGAAGCGGAGGGCTGATACGTCTCAAACATATCTATAATTTTTGATGGTTTCACGCTGTTATGTTGTCATCTTTGGATGTTTTATGTAACTATTATATCTTTTTTGGGACTAACTTATTGATTCAGTGCCAAGTGCCAGTTCCTGTTTTTTCTGTGTTTTTGGCTCTTTTCAGATCTGATTTTGGAAAGGAGTCCAAACAGAATAAAATCCCCGAAATGATTTTTTCCCGAACTAAGAAGATCAGGGGGCCTGTGGGCCAAGCTAGGAGGGCTCCTGGGAGCCCACAAGGACCCACTCCGCAACCAGGGGGAGGCGGCGGTGGCAGGGCTTGTGGCCTCCCTGCCCCCCCTGACCTACATCTTTGGCCTATATATTCCCTAAAATACAGCAAAAAATCAGGGGAGCCTCGAAAATACTTTTCCGCCGCCGCAAGCTTCCGTTTCCACGAGATCTCATCTAGAGACCCTTCCCGGCGCCCTGCCGGAGGGGAATTTGGAGTTGGAGGGCTTCTTCATCATCATCATCGCCCCTCCAATGACTCGTGAGTAGTTCACTTCAGACCTATGGGTCCGTAGTTAGTAGCTAGATGGCTTCTTCTCCCTCTTGGATCTTCAATACAAAGTTCTCCATGATCTTCATGGAGATCTATCCGATGTAATCTTCTTTGGCGGTGTGTTTGTCGAGATTTGATGAATTGTGGATTTGTGATCAGATTATCTATGATACATATTTGAGTCTTTGCTGATTTCTTATATGCATGATTTGATATCCTTGTAAGTCTCTCCAAATCTTGGGTTTTGTTTGGCCAACTAGATCTATGATTCTTGCGATGGGAGAAGTGCTTGACTTTGGGTTCTTACCATATGGTGACCTTTCCCAGTACGAGTAGGTGCAGCAAGGCACACATTGAGTGGTTGCCATCAAGGGTAACAAGGTGGGCTCTGTCGTTGATATGAGATTGTCCATCCACATGATGTCATCTTCCTTAAGGCGTTACTCTGCTCTTTTGGACTTAATATACTAGATGCATGCTGGATAGCGGTCAATGTGTGGAGTAATAGTAGTAGATGCAGAAAGTATCGGTCTACCTATTTTGGACGTGATGCCTATAGATATAATCATTGCCATAGATATCGTCACGACTTTGTGTGGTTCTTTCAATTGCTCGACAGTAATTTTTCACCCACCGTCTACTTGCTTTCATGAGAGAAGCCACTAGTAAACACTACGCCCCCCGGGTATATTCACATCTATCGTTAACACCTACGCTTTTACTTTGCTTTGTTACTTTGTTGCTTTAAGTTCTCACTTTGCGAACAATCTATAAGGGATTGACAACCCCTTCATAGCGTTGGGAGCAGGTTATTTGTGATTGTGCACGCACTTGTGATACTCCTTCACTGGATCGATACCTTGGTTCTCAAAACTAAGGGAAATACTTTCCACCGCTGCGCTACATCACCCTTTCCGCTTCAAGGGAACACCAATGCAAGGCTCCAAGGGCACGGGGAAATCCTTTGCATATTTTCCTAGGAAGTCCCTAAAGGCGTAGCCGTAGCAGAAGGATTTCTGGCGCCGTTCCCGGGGAGGAGCATTTCAAGATAATTTCTCGACAACGGGCCTATTTCTGGCGCCGTTGGAAGGTCTTTTGTTGCAGTAGCAGAAGTATTTCTTGCGCCGTTGCCGGGGAAGGAGAGATCTACCAAAGTAGGTCTCACAAACTCATCTCTTGGATTTACTTTTTTGCCAGTTGCCTCTCGTTTTCCTCTCCCCCACTTCACATTTGCCGTTTTCATTTGCCTTTCTCCTTTGCCGTTTTCTTTTGCCTTTTGCCTTTTGCCTTTTTCGTTCGCCCTTTTCTCTCGCTTGCTTTCTGTTCGCTTGTGTGCCATGTGCCTTCATTATGCTTGCATCTTCGCTTGCTGAAAATCTTGTGTGCCATCTCTTTAAGAGACCCACTTATGCGGAACGAATTGCTAGTGAGTTGAGTGCACTTGACTTTCTCTTTGGAGTTTTTCTTGAGATGTGTGAATCTAAAAATCGTGATGAAGAAATTCATGAAGTGATTCACGAGGGCTCCTTGGATGAAAAGCATGATTGCAATTGTTTCACTATAAATTCTATTAGTGACAATCATGCTAAAAATATGCAAAACCCTAAGCTTGGGGATGCTAGTTTTTCTATGTCCACTACTTGTGGCAATAATCATGATTGGGGTGATGATCTTTGTTGTGATCTTGAATTTTTTGCAATAATATTGAAAGTGGGTTTGGAGAATTCATGACTTTGGTTGATGATAATCCCACTATTTTTGAAGAGCGTCAACTTTGCATGCATGTGGATCATGAAAATAATATCCTATGTGATAGTTACATTGTTGAATTCATTCATGATGCTACTGAAAATTACTATGAGATAGGATCATATGCTTCTACTTATTGCAATAGTATCAAGCTTCCTCTCCATGTGTTGAAATTTTTGAAGCTATTCTTGTTTTGCCTTCCTATGCTAGTTGATTCTTGCTCCGACAAGTTGTTTGTTCACAAAATCCCTATGCATAGGAAGTGGGTTAGACTTAAATGTCCTAGACATATGCTCCATGATGCTCTAGTTGTGTTTCAATCCTTACCTTTTATGTGAGCATCATTGAAATCAATGCCTAGCTAAGGGCGTTAAACAAAAGCGCTTGTTGGGAGGCAACCCAACGAGTCTATCCTTTTTCTTTCTGTTTATTATTTATACACACTTTCATAATTCTATTATGATTGTGTTTTTTGTGTTTCTCTTTGCGTTTGTGCCAAGCAAAATCGTTATGATTAGTCTTGGGGATGATCGTTTGGTCATGGTGGAGAAGACAGAAACTTTCTGCTCACGAAAAGAATTGTAATGTTTTTTGTGTAAGATATTTTGAGTTGATTCTTTTTGCTGCTGGTTGCTACGCAAATTTTTCAGACTGTCATAAATTTTCAGAATTGTTGAAGTAACATAGGTACACGAAATATACAGATTGATACAGACTGGTCTGCTGTTAACAGATTCTGTTTTTGTTGTGTTGGTTGCTTATTTTGATGAAACTATGGATAGTATCGGGGGGTATTAGCCATGGAAGATTGAAAATACAGTAACCCAACATCAGCACAAGTAGAATTTAAGTTTGCTACAGTACCTAAGGAAGTGGTGGTTTGCTTTCTCATACTAATGTTATCATGAGTTTCTGTTTAAATTTCGTGTTGTGAAGTTTTCAAGTTTTGGGTGAAGTTCTTATGGACAAAGATATAAAGAGTGGCAAGAGATCAAGCTTGGGGATCCCCAAGGCACCCCAAGAGATTCAAGGATGCCATAAAAGCCTAAGCTTGGGGATGCCCAGGGAAGGCATCCCCTCTCTCGTCTTCCATCCATTAGTAACGTTACTTGGGGCTACATTTTTATTCACCACATGTTATGTGTTTTTGCTTGGAGCGGCTTGTATCGTAGGAGTCTTTTATTTTTGCTGTGTCAGAATCATCCTTGATGCACACCTAGAGAGAGAGAAATGCACACGCCATGATTTTATCGAGCTTCACTTATATCTTTTGGTAGACAATTCAGCTCACATGTGCTTCACTTATATCTTTTGAGCTAGATACTTTTGCTCTGTGTGCTTCACTTATATATTTTAGAGCACAGCGGTGCGTGGCTTGGTAGTTGATCTATGCTTTTAAAGTAGTCTCAAAAGGGGTAGTTATCCAAAGGGATAAGAAAACTTCCACCTTCATGTGCATTGAATAGTTAGAGAAGTTTGATTCATCTCAATTAGTTTTGAGTTGTGGTTATGGTAATATTGAAGTCATGCTAGTAAGGTGTTGTGGATCTAGAAATACTTGTGTTGAAGTTAGTGATTCCCATAGCATGCACGTATGGTGAACCACTATGTGATGAAATTTGAGCATGATTAGTCTATTGATTGTCATCCTTTGCGTGGCAGTCGGGATCGCGCGATGGTTTATACCTACCAACCCTTCCCCTAGGAGTATGCGTTGAATGCTTTGTTTTGATTACTAATAAAACTTTTGCAACAAGTATAAGAGTTCTTCATGACAAATGTTGAGTCCATGGTTTATATGCACTTTCACCTTCCACCATCACTATCTTCTTAGTGCCGTGCAACTTTCGTCGGTGCACAAAACCCACCATTAGCCTCCCTCAAAACAGCCACCATACCTACCTACTATGGCTTTTTCAAAGTCATTCCGAGATATATTGCCATGCAACTACCACCATGACATGTGACACCACGTCTACATTGCCATTGCATGATCGTAAGATAGCTAGCATGATGTTTCCATTAATGTCTATGCCATGCTAGATCATTGTCACGGTACACTACCGAAGGCATTCCATATAGACTCATTGTTGCTCTAAGTTTCGAGTTGAAAGTGTGATGATCATCATTAATGGAGCATTCTCCCATGTGAGGAAATAAAGGAGGCCAAAGAAGCCCACCAAAATATAAAAAAAGGCTAAAGAGCCAACCAAAAAAATAAAAAAATGAGAGAAAAAGAGAGAAGGGACAATGCTACCACTTTTTCCACACCTGTGCATATTAAGCACCATGATCTTCATGATTGAGAGTCTCTCATTTTGTCACCACCATATAGCTAGTGGGAAATCTTCATTATATAACTTGGCTTGTATATTCCAATGATAGGCTTCCTCAAAATTGCCTTAGGTCTTCGTGAGCAAGCAAGTTGGATGCACACCCACTAGTTTTCTTTAAGAGCTTTCACTTACTCGTAGCTCCAGTCCATCATTTGTATGGAAATCCCTACTCATTCACATTGATATCTGTTGATGAGCATCTCCACAGCTCATTGATATGCCTAGTTAATGTGACTATCTTCTCCTTTTTTGTCTTGCAACCTCCACCACACTCCACACCATCTATAGTGCTATAACCATGGGTCACGCTCATGTATTGCGTGAGAGTTGAAAAGGTTTGAGAAACTAAAGGTGTGAAACAATTACTTGGCAAATACCGGGGTTGTGCATGATTTAAATTCGTTGTGCAATGATGATAGAGCATAGCCAGACTATATGCTTTTGTAGGGATAACTTTCTTTTGGCCTTGTTATTTTGAAATTTCATGATTACCTTGCTAGTTTGCTTGAATTATTATTGTTTCCACTTCAATAGCAAACTATTGTTTTGAATCAAATGGATCTGAACATTCACGTCACATAAGAGGAGTTACAAAGGACATCTATGCTAGGTAGCATGAAAGCATCAAAATTTCATTCTTTATCACTTCCCTACTCGAGGACGAGCAGGAGTTAAGCTTGGGGATGCTTGATACATCTCAAACGTATATATAATTTTTGATGGTTTCACGCTATTATCTTGTCATCTTTGGATGTTTTATGTACCTTTTATATCTTTTTTGGGACTAACTTATTGATTCAGTGCAAAGTACCAGTTCCTGTTTTTTCTGTGTTTTTGGCTCTTTTCAGATCTGATTATGGAACGGAGTCCAAACGGAATAAAATCCCCGAAATGATTTTTTCACGAACGAAAGAAGATCAGGGGGCCTGTGGGCCAAGCCAGGAGGGCTCCTGGGAGCCCACAAGCCCCCACTCCGCCATCAGGGGGGAGGCGGCGTGTCACGCCCAAGATGCGACCCTATCCTCAATTTGGCACGAAGGCCTCGTCAGGGATAGAAGCGCATCTCATCGTGTCGCAAGAATGGATATCGTTACAAGTACATGTACTGAAAAGAAGACATATATATACAGAGTTGGCTTACACTCGCCACAAGCTACATCAGAGTCACATTAGTACATTACATAATCATCAATAGTAAGAGCAGGGTCCAACTATGGACGAAAACAAACGAGAAAAGAAGAACGACGTCCATCCTTGCTATCCCAGGCTGCCGGCCTGGAACCCATCCTAGATCGATGAAGAAGAAGAAGAAGAAGAAGCAACTCCAAATGAACAATCAATGCGCTCACGTCAAGTAACCTTTACCTGTACCTGCAACTGGTGTTGTAGTAATCTGTGAGCCACAGGGGACTCAGCAATCCCATTTCCAAAGGTATCAAGACTAGCAAAGCTTAATGGGTGAGGTATGGTTAAGTGGTGAGGTTGCAGCAGCGGCTAAGCACATATTTCGTGGCTAAACTTACGAGTACAAGAAGTAGTAGGGGGGAGATCTACGCATAACGGACGTGAACTACTGATGATCGAATGAATGGTCCTGAACACCTTGCTACGTCAGACATAACCCCAGCGTGTCCTCGATCGGAGAAGGAACTCACGAAAGAGACAGTCACAGTTACGCACACAGTTGGCAACTTTTAATTAAGTTAACTTCAAGTTATCTAGAACCAGTGTTAAACAAAGTTTCCACGTTGCCACATAACCGTGGGCACGGCTTTCCGAAAAGATTTAACCCCGCAGGGGTGCTCCAACTAGTCCATCACAAATTACCACAAGCCGCATAGAAATCCTCAATCACGAAGCTCGCGATCTCTTCGGATTCCCTAGTGGAAAACCTCAACTCTGAGATTACCCAAAGCATGATCGGAATCCCGATGCACAAGATATCTCGTCAAAGGTAAAACTAATCCAGCAAGGCCGCCCGACATGTCGACGATCCCGATAGGAGTCGCGTACGTCGTTCTCAGGACACGACGGATGAGCGATGGTTACCACGCCAAACGCCGACTTGCCCCGGGTAGCGTTAATAAGCTGCTCTGTTTTGGACCAACACTCATGAGGAGCACTGGCCCGAGGGTTGATTAAAATAGTCCGCGGGTGCCGGCGGGTCCCTATGCATTATCATTAGGTTATTAAGAAAATGTAGTACCAAAGTTGGGCCTTGCCAGACCAGTCTTAATCTAAAACGAATTATCAAGGGGGTCCCCATAACAACCCCGATCGTGTTAGGAGCGCTCATTTATGGAACATAACACCGGTAGTCGGAAACTAAGGGGGCAAAGGTGGAACAAAACACCAGGCTAGAAAGGCCGAGCCTTCCCCCTTTTACCAAGTATATAGGTGCATTAAATAAATAACATTAATATGGTGATATATCAAGGAACCCATGTTTTCACATGGAAGCAACTGCACCTGCAACTAGCAACGTTAACACAGGGTTAAGCAAGCAGTAACATAGCCAATCAGTGGTTTGCTAGGTTGAACAGGTTGAAGGTAATCATGGCATTGTTGAGAGGCTGATATTTAACATGTGGTAGGCAAAGATCGATGAAGAAGAAGAAGAAGAAGAAGCAACTCCAAATGAACAATCAATGCGCTCACGTCAAGTAACCTTTACCTGTACCTGCAACTGGTGTTGTAGTAATCTGTGAGCCACAGGGGACTCAGCAATCCCATTTCCAAAGGTATCAAGACTAGCAAAGCTTAATGGGTGAGGTATGGTTAAGTGGTGAGGTTGCAGCAGCGGCTAAGCACATATTTCGTGGCTAAACTTACGAGTACAAGAAGTAGTAGGGGGGAGATCTACGCATAACGGACGTGAACTACTGATGATCGAATGAATGGTCCTGAACACCTTGCTACGTCAGACATAACCCCAGCGTGTCCTCGATCGGAGAAGGAACTCACGAAAGAGACAGTCACAGTTACGCACACAGTTGGCAACTTTTAATTAAGTTAACTTCAAGTTATCTAGAACCAGTGTTAAACAAAGTTTCCACGTTGCCACATAACCGTGGGCACGGCTTTCCGAAAAGATTTAACCCCGCAGGGGTGCTCCAACTAGTCCATCACAAATTACCACAAGCCGCATAGAAATCCTCAATCACGAAGCTCGCGATCTCTTCGGATTCCCTAGTGGAAAACCTCAACTCTGAGATTACCCAAAGCATGATCGGAATCCCGATGCACAAGATATCTCGTCAAAGGTAAAACTAATCCAGCAAGGCCGCCCGACATGTCGACGATCCCGATAGGAGTCGCGTACGTCGTTCTCAGGACACGACGGATGAGCGATGGTTACCACGCCAAACGCCGACTTGCCCCGGGTAGCGTTAATAAGCTGCTCTGTTTTGGACCAACACTCATGAGGAGCACTGGCCCGAGGGTTGATTAAAATAGTCCGCGGGTGCCGGCGGGTCCCTATGCATTATCATTAGGTTATTAAGAAAATGTAGTACCAAAGTTGGGCCTTGCCAGACCAGTCTTAATCTAAAACGAATTATCAAGGGGGTCCCCATAACAACCCCGATCGTGTTAGGAGCGCTCATTTATGGAACATAACACCGGTAGTCGGAAACTAAGGGGGCAAAGGTGGAACAAAACACCAGGCTAGAAAGGCCGAGCCTTCCCCCTTTTACCAAGTATATAGGTGCATTAAATAAATAACATTAATATGGTGATATATCAAGGAACCCATGTTTTCACATGGAAGCAACTGCACCTGCAACTAGCAACGTTAACACAGGGTTAAGCAAGCAGTAACATAGCCAATCAGTGGTTTGCTAGGTTGAACAGGTTGAAGGTAATCATGGCATTGTTGAGAGGCTGATATTTAACATGTGGTAGGCAACGAGACATAATCGATAGCAGCGATAAAACTAGCTTGGCAATGATAGTAATGGTATCTGGGGAAATGATCATCTTGCCTGAGATCCCGCTTGGAAGAAGAACAACTCGGTGGAGTCGGCAAATGAACGTAGTCGAACGGGTCCTCACATTCCGACACGCTTGTGGAACTCTATCGACACGGGGCAAACCGGAGACAAACATCAACACAAATATTCACCATACGATGCACAACATGATGCATAACCTACTATGATGCATGATCAGTTCAAAGATGCAAGGCATGGCATGGCAATAAACCTCACGCAAACTCTACACATTAAGTGAAGCTCGATATGCAACGGGTTGCATATCGATGAAACTCCACGTTTAATTATTAGTTCACTCCCGTTAATTTACCGGCAAGGTTAAATGTTTTTAACATGGCAAGGGGTGAAGCGACGGTTCTACGTGGCATCCTAGTAGGGTAACACGCGAGACAAAGAGCGGAGCTACGGCACAAGAACATGCAACACAAGATATCATGCCATGAATGCGTTATGCATGCAAGTTCAACCACGGCAAGAAGGGAGAGAAGCAGGGGTCGCCACGGCAAGCGAAAGGGAAACTGTGTCGGCAAGACGGAAACGATGCCACGGCAACATACCTATCCCGACAACTCGTCGAGATCTCGTGCCAACGTACTGGGAACGCGTGCGGAATGGTTAATAAAGAATGGGGTGATCCCGTATCTTGGGTTCCCATGTGTCGAGGCACGACGAAATAAGACAACGTGCAACGGGCAACATACAGTGCAACATACATTCAACTCATACAACACATTCGTTCGTTACACGACACGTCTCATCGGTATACCTTCGAAGCATGCAATCGGAGCGGTTCGGGTCGGAGCGGGCGTTGTAGAAGTAGCTGTCGTCGTGGTCGTCGTGGAAGTAATTGTACACGCGCCGGTAGTTGAAGTAGTGGTACACGGGCTTCGGCGACGGTAGTCGTTCACGAATCCGTAGATGTCCGGGGGTCGTCGGAGATGTCGTGGAGGTTGTTGAACACAGCGGACTTGTCGATTCCACGGCAGCGGGGAAGGTGCACACGGCGACGCAAGCGGCAGCAACACGCAGCAACATCATCAGGCAACGGCAGCAGATACTAGCCTAGCAGCAAACGGCAAGAGCAACAAAGCAACAGCTACAGCGGCAGCAGCTTGGCAACGGCAAGCAAACGGCAACTCTAATGCAGCCTAGCACATGGCAGCAACAACAGCAACAGCTAGGGCAGCAGCAGCATACTAGCAGGCACAACAACTAGCAGGCGATAGCCACGGCAGCAAGAGTAACAGCATAAGCTCGATAGCAACTACAACAAGTAACAACAGCAAGCGGCCGGCACAGCAGCAAGCAATTGGCAGCGGCTAGCGGGCCACAGCAACAGCAAGCACGCAACAACAACCAACAGGCAAGCAAGCGGCTAACAAGCAAAACAAGCAGCAACTACAGCATGCAGCCAGCAACTAAGCAACCAGGCAGCAATAGGGACAACAATCGGCAAGCAGCATCATCAGGCATGCAACGGCCGCGTGCACATCAACAGCATCGGCAGCTTCGGCCACAACGGCAGCAACACATAGCAGGCAAGCACATCAGGCCAACAGCAAGCAGTAGGCGCGACAGCAACAACAGGCACAGCAGCAGGCGCTGGGATCCAAGGAGGCGGGGCGCGCGCGGCTCCTGCGTGGGGTCACGGCGGCAGGAGCTAGCGTCTGCGGCCGGCGGGAGTCCTCGGGGCGACAGAAGGAGGGGTCGCGCTGGAGAGCTCCTTGCGGCAGTGGCAAGCACGGGGACGAGGAGGCGAAGTCGGTAGCGCGGGCGGCGCGGGCAGGGCACCGGCGGGGGACCTCAGGCCGGGCCCTGTCGCGGGCATGGCGGCGACCACCTCGGCTCCGGCGGCGCAACAAGCCGGCGCGGGCAGGGGCTCGGGGCACCTCTGGCACGGGCTGGCGAACTCGAGGCCATGGCAGAGCGAGGGAAGGGGCTGAGCGCGGCGGGGCAGGAGGCTAGCATGGCGGGGCGCGCGGGATCGACGAAGGGAGGCCAGGGCGAGGGGAGAAGGAGGCGCTGCGGGAGGAGAGGGAGGAGGAACCGAGGCTGGGGGAGGACGACGGCGGACGAGGGAGATGGGATCGGGAGGATCCCTCCCTGTCGCTACGGATAGGGGAGGCCGCCTCGGCCTTGGGCCGGCTTGGCCTTGGGCAGGCTTGGCTCAGGCTGGCATCTCTCTCTCTCTCGCGTTGTTCCCTTGTTTTTAATTTAAAACAGAAACCCACACACAAAGAAAAGAATTTAACGGAAAAAAAATACTTTTGGGCTCCTTACAACATGCCCCAATAAATAAAAATAGATTGGGACCTTTTTTTTAAACAAATAAAAATAAAACCCTTTGAAGAATAAAGTAAAACCCCTTTTTTAAAGAATAAAATAAAAGTTATTTTATAAATAAAATGAAATCTAGTTTTAAAAATAAGCTAAAGAAAAAAATAAAGGAAACCCAAGGGTTTCCCCCACATTTAACAAAAGGATTTTCTTTAAAAGAAGACGAACCTTTTTAAATAGGGGTTTTAAATGAAGATTCTAACGCAGCCACAAAACAGAATAAGAGAGGAGAGAAGGGAGTTTTCTATTGCGAGACTCTGAGAGCACTCACAACTCAAATCACACCACGCAACAGATGATGCAAGATGCCATGATGCAAACTACATGATGATGCCACAAAATAAAATAACCACACGACGGAAACGGGAATAAAGGAGAATCTTCTGGAACGTCGGCATCGGGGTGTCACAACTCTCCTACACTACAAGAGGATCTCGCCCCGAGATCCAAGAATGAAAGGGGTGAGAGGATGAGAAAGAACATGATGTAAAAATTTAGTCGCTTCTTGAGAAACGGTTGAAGGTTGCAAGGAGATGAGGAATGACATGAGAAAGAAGCTAGAATTCACGGAAAATTTCGGCAGCACTTCGGTAGGAAAATGGGACAAAAAATTCGAAAAGATGGAAGAAATAGACAATATTCATAACAAACAAGTAAATAGAGCAAGGGAACACCATGATCTTGACAGGACCACAAGATTGCCCCAAAAGAGCAACAACACAAAGCCTCCGGAACAATAGAATAGGAACTAGCTCATACGGAAGGAGAGAAAGAAGAAAGAATGACAACTACTAACTCCAATCTACTTGACAAGCATTCTTGCAAGAATAATTGGACGGAGTTGTTGGAAAAACAACAACGAGAAGAACAATATAGTAGTGGGCTTATGAAGATCATCTCAACAAATATGAGGCGACAACCAACCACTAAAAGAAACAAGGATTGATTGGGAGAAACAAGATATGCACAATTCTTTCACCAAGAGGATACATTGAGAACTTGGGTTAATGACAAGCACCATGATAGCACAATCCATAGGAAAAGCTTTAGGTGAAATCCAAATCAAGATAACTCAACGAAGAACTCATGGGTTGAAAATATCTCATGATCATAGAATTGGTGGGTTAATTTATCTCATTCTTGAAAGGAAATCTCTTCGAGGCTCCTACACTAACAACAATGCTATAATACCACCTCAAAGGATAAAGGAAGAACAAACGCATTGGAAATGCAAGAGAAAGAATACTTGAGGTACTCCAACAGGAATCTTGAAGAACACTTTGAGAATGAATCACATCCTTGAAGAACCAGCATGACGAGCCTCCGTATCTAAATGAATGACGCAACGATATGAAGGTAGATAAGAATAAGATTATGACCTTGCCAAAATTTAGATGAAGCCTCACAAAGAAATACTTAAAAGAACTTGGAACTTCGGAAAAGAAAAGATAATAACAGTTGAGAAAAAGGAATTGATATCATGAGCCACTCCGGAAGAAGAATTGAAATCTCTTGGAATAAGGAAGAACAAGAATAAGAATTAAGTTATGCTTGTCCTTCACCAAGTTCAATTGATGACAAGCAACGGATTTAGCGTAACACTTATTCTACTAGAAATGAATCTTGAAAAGGCAGAGAGATAAGCACCACTTGAGGCATAATTGAAGGAAGCGCCGGTGAGAATTCACAATTGAATGGGAACACCACGAATTAATGGATATACTATAGAATGAAAAGATCATGAGCCACCTAACAGAAAACTTGAATAAGGCACCAGATAAACGAGAGACGAACGAAGAGACAACAATTGAGGATGAAAGCTGAAAGCTGAGAACGAAGAATCTTATAAAATGATGGCCTTCGGAGGAACGAGAAATAAAAACAACTCAAAGAAGCACCGGATAGCGAGAAATGGATTACTCATGATGGAACAATTCCAGATGATAACACAAGGCTGAAATGATGAATATCCAAGAGAATGAACCAAGATTTACGAGAAACACTCCTTCGAATTGCAAGCTGAGAATGATGACGAGGAACAAGACCAAGGATAGCTGAGACACTCCGGAATAAAGAAGAATTAAAGGTTGAGCCAAATAAGAGAATTAATTCTAATTGATCCTGGAGAAAGGATATGAGTGATGAAATTCATACTTACGTCATAGTTGAAATAATTAGAGAACTCCGGATTTTTTTTTTAAAAGAGCCAGGACAGATCCTGGGAAAGAACCTGTGGGTTATGGGCCCACTCAAAGAAACCAACGTTGAAAAGATTGCTTAGAAGAGAGATAATGCACCGGTATGAAGAGAACTAGATGAGGTTAGCAGCTCGAAATAATTGAAAAGATTGGAAACAAAAACTTCTAAGATAGCTTCAACGCTCCGGATCGAAAAGAGAGGAATAAATAACAAGATAAGCTCATAAGAATTCCCAACATAGGAAAGAATTACAAGGATGAATGGATAAGATGACACGGACAACTCAATTAATTCACCGGAAAAAGATAACGAAGTTGAAGGAATGATGAACTAGAACTCCTAACAATATACGCAATGAATCACCGGGTAAGAGAGAACAGAACAGACCGCAGAAGCACAATGAAAAGAAAACTCTTGGATGAAAATTGAATCACTGAGAAAAGGGGCAGGAGGGTGGGGAAAAACAAAGACAACTTGGGCTAGATGAGATGAACTCCGGCACAAAAGAGAGAATGATCTTGCAAAATTAGAGAGGATAGACTACACTTGAAGAGAAGCACACCGGCTGAAAAAGAATTGACATGACGACTCCGGTTGAAAAAATTGATGAGACAATTGATTGAGCAAAAGGATTAGCACTCTCACATAAAAATATGAGAACACCTCTTACATCGAAGCAACACGAATTACCATATTCAACAAAACAAAGGGTGCGGCTTATGAAACAAGCCTGAACAAACTCATGAGAAATATTTCCCAAACCTCAATCAAGCGTCTGTAGGAAGATAGTCCTATAAGATACTACTTGATATCCCACCTATGAATTCCCGAAATTTGTGGTCATGCAATCTGGTACATGGATACAAGGAGTATTTCACACAACTCCTATACTAACCCGTCACCTGTATCACATCCATCAACACACAACCAGAATCTTGGACCTTCATCTACAACAGACCCTCGTGATCACAACGATACAAAGTATGGCAGTACTCCCGAACAATCTGCACCAGTACGGGGGACATCGGGGTTATCTCGCCAGTACTAGTATTGAAGCAATTACGAACATCCTTCGTTTTGAGATACTAAGAAATCTGAATGATAACGATGTGCTCAAGAATCCCCTGGAGCTCAATTCCCCTGAGACTCAAAGCAGATAGGAGGCACCAAGACAGAACTCCGCCACATCGGCATCATATAGATCGCAAGAATATCTGCGTGATCCTAAAAAAATTTGAGTGAGAAGAGGAGTAGAATTAAAATATTACGTCAAGATTCCTCACCAGAGCATAGAAGAGGAGAAAAAAGAACCCTACTCTCCGATATATAACTAGACTCAAAGTATTTTTACACTAGACTCGACTCGGCCAAGTTCGATCAATCAAGGGGGCTCCTAGGTCGGTCCTTGCTCTCATACCAACTTGTCACGCCCAAGATGCGACACTATCCTCAATTTGGCACGAAGGCCTCGTCAGGGATAGAAGCGCGTCCCATCGTGTCGCAAGAATGGATATCGTTAGAAGTACATGTACTGAAAAGAAGAGATATATATACATAGTTGGCTTATACTCTCCACAAGCTACATCAGAGTCACATCAGTACATTACATAATCATCAAGAGTAAGAGCAGGGTCCGACTACGGACGAAAACGAACGAGAAAAGAAGAACGACGTCCATCCTTGCTATCCCAGGCTGCCGGCCTGGAACCCATCCTAGATCGATGAAGAAGCAGAAAAAGAAGCAACTCCAAATGAACAATCAACGCGCTCGTGTCAAGTAACCTTTACCTGTACCTGCAACTGGTGGTGTAGTAATCTGTGAGCCACAGGGGACTCAGCAATCTCATTTCCAAAGGTATCAAGACTAGCAAAGCTTAATGGGTGAGGTATGGTTAAGTGGTGAGGTTGCAGCAGCGGCTAAGCACATATTTGGTGGCTAAACTTACGAGTACAAGAAGTAGGAGGGGGAAGATCTACGCATAACGGACGTGAACTACTGATGATCAAATGAATGGTCCTGAACACCTACCTACGTCAGACATAACCCCACCGTGTCCAGGATGGGAGAAGGAACTCACGAAAGAGACAGTCACGGTTACGCACACAGTTGGCAAGTTTTAATTAAGTTAACTTCAAGTTATCTAGAACCAGTGTTAAACAAAGCTTCCACGTTGCCACATAACCGCAGACACGGCTTTCCGAAAAGATTTAACCCTGCAGGGGTGCTCCAACTAGTCCATCACAAATTACCACAAGCCGCATAGAAATCCTCAATCACGAAGCTCGCGATCTCGTCGGATTCCCTAGTGGAAAACCTCAACTCTGAGATTACCCAAAGCATCACCGGAATCCCGATGCACAAGATATCTCGTCAAAGGTAAAACTAATCCAGCAAGGCCGCCCGACGTTTCGACGATCCCGATAGGAGTCGCGTACCTTGTTCTCAGGACACGATGGATGAGCGATGGTTACCACGCCAAACGCCGAGTTTCCCCGGTTAGCGTTAATAAGCTGCTCTGTTTTGGACCAACACTCATGAGGAGCACTGGCCCGGGGGTTGATTAAAATAGTCTGCGGGTGCCGGCGGGTCCCTATGCATTATTATTAGGTTATTAGGTAAATGTAGTACCAAAGTTGGGCCTTGCCAGAGCAGTCTTAATCTAAAACGAATTATCAAGGGGGTCCCCATAACAACCCCGATCGTGTTAGGAGCGCTCATTTATGGAACATAACACCTGTAGTCGGAAACTAAGGGGGCAAAGGTGGAACAAAACACCAGGCTAGAAAGGCTGAGCCTTCCACCTTTTACCAAGTATATAGGTGCATTAAATAAATAACATTAATATGGTGATATATCAAGGAACCCATGTTTTCACATGGAAGCAACTGCACCTGCAACTAGAAACCCTAACACAGGGTTAAGCAAGCAGTAACATAGCCAATCAGTGGTTTGCTAGGTTGAACAGGTTGAAGGTAATCATGGCATTGTTGAGAGGCTGATATTTAACATGTGGTAGGCAACGAGACATAATCAATAGCAGCGATAAAACTAGCTTGGCAATGATAGTAATGGTATCTGGGGAAATGATCATCTTGCCTGAGATCCCGCTTGGAAGAAGAACAACTCGGTGGAGTCGGCAAACGAACGTAGTCGAACGGGTCCTCACATTCTGACACGTTTGCGGAACTCTATCGAGACGGGGCAAACCGGAAACAAACATCAACACAAATATTCACCATACGATGCACAACATGATGCATAACCTACTATGATGCATGATCAGTTCAAAGATGCAAGGCATGGCATGGCAACTCACCTCATGCAAACTCTACACATTAAGTGAAGCTCGATATGCAACGGGTTGCATATCGACGAAACTCCACGTTTAATTATTAGTTCACTCCCGTTAATTTAACGGCAAGGTTAAATGTTTTTAAAATGGCAAGGGGTGAAGCGACGGTTCTACGTGGCATCCTAGTAGGGTAACACGCAAGACAAAGAGCGGAGCTACGGCACAAGAACATGCAACACAAGATATCATGCCATGAATGCGTTATGCAAGCAAGTTCAACCACGGCAAGAAGGGAGAGAAGCAGGGGTCGCCACGGCGAGCGAAAGGGAAGCTGTGTCGGCAAGACGGAAACGATTCCACGGCAACGTACCTATCCCGACAACTCGTCGAGATCTCGTGCCACCGTACTGGGAGCGCGTGCGAAACGGTAAATAAGGAATGGGGTGATCCCGTATCTCGGGTTCCGATGTGTCGAGGCATGACGAAAGAAGACAACGTGCAACGGGAAACATACGGTGCAACATACATTCAACTCATACAACACATTCGTTCGTTACGCGACATGTCTGATCGGTATACCTTCGAAGCGTGCAATTGGAGCGGTTTGGGTCGGAGCGGACGTTGTACAAGTAGTTGTCGTCGTGGTCGTCGTGGAAGTAGTCGTACACGCGCCGGTAGTTGAAGTAGTGGTACACGGGCTTCGGCGATGGTAGTCGTTCATGAATCCGTAGATGTCCGGGGGTCGTCGAAGACGTCATGGAGGTTGTTGAACACAACGGACTTATCGATTCCACGGTGGCAGGTAAGGTGCACACGGAGACGCAAGCGGCAGCAACACGCAGCAACATCATCAGGCAACGGCAGCAGATACTAGCCTAGCAGCAAACGGCAAGAGCAGCAAAGCAACAACTACAGCGGCAGCAGCTTGGCAATGGCAAGCAAACGACAACTCTAACGCAGCCTTGCACATGGCAGCAACAACGGAAACAGCTAGGGCAGCAGCAGCATACTAGCAGGAACAACAATTAGCAGGCGATAGCCACGGCAGCAAGAGCAACAACATAAGCTCGGCAGCAACTACAGCAAGTAACAACAACAAGCGGCCGGCACAGCAGCAAGCAATCGGCAGCGGCTAGCGGGCCACAGTAACAGCAAGCACGCAGCAACAACCAGCAGGCAAGCAAGCGGCTAACAAGCAAAACAAGCAGCAACTACAGCAGGCAGCCAGCAGCTAAGCAAGCAGGCAGCAACAGGGACAGCAATCGGCAGGCGGCATCATCAGGCATGCAACGGCCGCGTGCACAGCAACAACATCGACAATTTCGGCCACAACGGCAACAACACATAGCAGGCAAGCACATCAGGCCAACAACAGGCAGTAGGCGCGACAGCAACAGCAGCACATCAGCAGGCGCTGGGATCCAGGGAGGCGGCGCGCGCGCGGCTCCTGCGTGGGGTCGCGGCGGCAGGAGCTAGCGTCTGCGGCCGGCGGGAGGCCTCGGGGCGACAGAAGGAGTGGTCGTGCTGGAGAGCTCCTTGCGGCAGCGGCGAGCACGGGGACGAGGAGGCGAAGTCGGCAGCGCGGGCGGCGCGAGCAGGGCACCGGCGGGGGGACCTCGGGCCGGGCCCTGTCGCCGGCATGGCGGCGACCACCTCCGCTGCGGCGGTGCAGCAAGCCGGCGCGGGCAGGGGCTCGGGGCACCTCGGGCACGGGCTGGCGAACTCGAGGCCATGGCAGAGCGAGGGAAGGGGCTGAGCGCGGTGGGGCGCGCGGGATCAGCGAAGGGAGGCCAGGGTGAGGGGAGAAGGATGCGCTGCGGGAGGAGAGGGAGGAGGATTGGGACATTTTTTTAAACAAATAAAAATAAAACCCTTTGAAGAATAAAATAAAACCCCTTTTTTTAAAGAATAAAATAAAAGCTTTTTAAAAATAAAATGAAACTCTAGTTTTAAAAATAAAAAAATAAATAAAATAAAGGAAACCCAAGGGTTTCCCCCACATTTAACAAAAGGATTTTCTTTAAAAGAAGACGAACCTTTTTAAATACGGGTTTTAAATGAAGACTCTAACACAGCCACAAAACAGAATAAGAGAGGAGAGAAGGGAGTTTCCTATTGAGAGACTCTGAGAGCACTCACAACTCAGATCACACCACGCAACACATGATGCAAGATGCCATGATGAAAACTACATGATGATGCCACAAAATAAAATAACCACACGACGGAAACGGGAATAAAGGAGAATCTTCTGGAATGTCGGCATCAGGGTGTCACACGGCGGTGGCAGGGCTTGTGGCCTACCTCCCCCCCCTGACCTAGATCTTTGGCCTATATATTCCCTAAAATACAGCAAAAAATCAGGGGAGCCTCGAAAATACTTTTCCGCCGCCGCAAGCTTCCGTTTTCGCTAGATCTCATCTGGAGACCCTTCCCGGCACCCTGCCAGAGGGGACTTTGGAGTTGGAGGGCTTTTCCATCATCATCATCGCCCCTCCAATGCCTCGTGAGTAGTTCACTTCAGACTTTGGACTTGGTAGCTAGATGGCTTCTTCTCTCACTTGGATCTTCACTACAAAGTTCTCCATGATCTTCATGGAGATCTATCCGATGTAGTCTTCTATGGCGGTGTGTTTGTCGAGATCCGATGAATTGTGGATTTGTGATGAGATTATCTATGATATATATTTGAGTCTTTGCTGATTTATTATATGCATGATTTGATATCCTTGTAAGTCTCTCCGAGTCTTGGGTTTTCTTTGGCCAACTAGATCTATGATTCTTGCAATGGGAGAAGTGTTTGGTTTTGGGTTCTTACCATGTGGTGACCTTTCCCAGTGACAGTAGGGGCAGCAAGGCACACATTGAGTGGTTGCCATCAAGGGTAGCAAGGTGGGCTCTGTCGTTGATATGAGATTGTCCATCTACATCATGTCATCTTGCTTAAGGCGTTATTCTATTCTTTTGGACTTAATACACTAGATGCATGCTGGATAGCGGTCGACGTGTGTAGTAATAGTAGTAGATGCAGAAAGTATCGGTCTACTTGTTTTGGACGTGATGCCTATACATATAATCATTGCCACATATATCGTCACGACTTTGCGCAGTTCTATCAATTGCTCGAAAGTAATTTTTTCACCCACCGTCTACTTGCTTTCATGAGAGAAGCCACTAGTAAACACTACGGCCCCCGGGTCTATTCACATCCATCGTTTACACCTCCACTTTTACTTTGCTTTGTTACTTTGTTGATTTCAGTTCTCACTTTGCGAACAATCTATAAGGGATTGACAACCCCTTCATAGCGTTGGGAGCAGGTTCTTTGTGTTTGTGCAGGCACTTGTGATACTCCTTCACTGGATCGATACCTTGGTTCTCAAAACTGAGGGAAATACTTACCACCGCTGCGCTACATCACCCTTTCCGCTTCGAGGGAACACCAACGCAAGGCTCCAAGGCCACGGGGAAATCCTTTGCATATTTGCCTAGGAAGTCCCTAAAGGCGTAGCCGTAGCAGAAGGATTTCTGGCGCCGTTGCCGGGGAGGAGCACGTCAAGATAATTTCCCGACAACGTGTCTATTTCTGGCGCAGTTGGAAGGTCTTTTCTTGTAGTAGCAAGGGCATGCCCATCCTCGAGGCTGTGGGCACGGGAGAAGGTTTCCAGCCCTGCCCGAGCAACATGGAGCGGCGTTTCGGGTACTCCACGTGCACCTGCATAGCATCGTGCGAGCAACCGTATGCCCGCAACCACAAGACGGCGGGCTTGGCGGCCGCCATCGCCCTAGTAAAGGGGCGAGGGAGGTGCAGATGGCCCCGAGGAACGCCGTTCAGCTCCACGACGAACTCCAGCGCCGTCTCGTCTGAGTGCCCGCCCCATGAAGGAGAAGCTGGTGCTCGGGGAGAAGACGGGGGTTGCAGGAGTAGCACTCCGCCTTCCCGAGCCACGACCTTAGCGGCGACTGGGGCCCCTCGCACCTCCGCCACCTCGGGTGCTCGAGTTGCCCTCAGCAGTTGCGGCCCCTGAAGCTGTGGCATGATCCAAATGGGTTCCTCTTCCCGTCCTGGCGGCCGATGGTGTTCGCCCTCGTCCCCTAGCCATGGATAGGGGAGACCGCCACCTGATGCTGAAGATGACACAACGGGCACAAGCCAGGGATGCCGAATGTTTCAGGAGTTGGATGGATGAGCAAAACCCCATCGCAAACCTCCTAATTTATAGGGCGAGGCGCGAGGGCTACCTCTGCTCACTCCAGAAACCACCGCCCCTCTCGACCAATCACTCATGATCACGGGCGAACAGGGAACCACCCTGCTACACCAATGCATGCGGGGGCGGGCCCTGCCACGACTGCAACCTTTAAGGCTACGAACGCCACTGGCATGTCCGCTACTGCGCATGCCTCACGCGTGGCAGTAATGCTTTGGGAGGTGGGGAGGCGATTGTGCGCACACCTCTCCACCTCACGCACTCTATGTGCGATGTGGCGAAGCGCCACTTGCAACGGCTCCAAGCTAGCAAGCAGAAACCCGTGCACCACATTGGGTCTGGCCCAACTACGCCTCGCATATGTTTGTGGTACATGCCTGGGGGCTCCCATCGGTGCACTAGAAACTGGGGTCTCCTGTGCCCCTGACTTGTGCACGGGCACCAGCAACACGCTCGGCGGCAACACACCAAGACAGCTGACGAGAAGAGAAACCACAAGGTCGCCAATACCACGCCCCACCAAAGGTGTGAAGAGCCAGCCCAAGCTACAAGGCCCCAACGATCCCTCCTCGTCGGGAAGACTCACAAGACCCCGGCAAGCCCTCCTTGCCGGGAAGACTTGCAAGGCCCCGACAAGCCCTCCTTGCCGGGAAGATGTCCACGACCCCGGGAAGCCATCCTTGTCGGGAATATGGGCGAGTCCGCAAGCAAGGACGCCAGGTCGGCAAGATCCCTTCGCCCGCCAGGTGCCCTCCTGCCACAGTGCCACCGACCGCCACCGCTCCAGCGCATCCCTCATGCGCCAGCACAAAGCCAAGGTGTCAATACACCTAGGTACGTGTCGAAGCCACCTTGATAATGGTCAGGGGCCCTGCCAAGGCATTTACTGCCACTGACACCATAGTAGAAAGATAAGTGGTGAACCTTGTTCACTATGCAACCCGTGAGCACACTGTTGGTGACCCCTTTTCCTATAATAGGAGGCCCAAGGCTCATTTCTAAGGGTTAGAACTTTTGGGTTTTTAGACACCCTAATCACCAGCTAAATTACTGTAGCAAATAACCCTACAGTAAGCCCCCAATACAAACAAAGCAGGAGTAGGGTTTTACGTGCCAAGCGGCCCGAACCTTGGTAAACGACCTTGCCAGTGTTGATCGCTAGTTCCGCTCTTGGCGCCACCTCTCTCCCTCCGCCGAACGACTAAGGGACCCACAGAGCTTCCCATAGGTGTCTTTTTCCCGACAAGTATAGACCAGTCATCCACTTCCAAGGTGTGTGGCTCGGCAAGCGGGTGAATCACCTTCAATAGGTCTTCACCATGATTTAGTTAGGACTCTCGTCCTTGTTTTGGACCGGGAAGAAGCTCCCTGATTTCTCTCGATCTCCAAGTGTTTCATCGGCTTGAATCGTCGAGGCTTGTCGACAACATTGATGTAGTCGATGTAGGATGGGTGGTTGACTACTACTGCTTCTTCTCCATCATCGTGGTTTCCCTAACCACTGTGGTTCTTTGCCTTGTGTTTGGGAATGATAGAGTTCCGCTGTCTTGAGGTCGCTTCGAGAAACCCATCCTCTTGAGATAACACCTCATTCCCGAGAGACATAGCGATCGGCTTTCCTGCGGCTCGTCCAACCAGTACTAAAGTGTTCCTCCTCTTATTGAGTGGATAACTATGTCATACATGAGGATAACAACATACTTCCCCAAGCATCACATAAGCATAGTGCTCATGAGACATGTGAGGAGAAAGGGAACTTGCTATGGGTGGTCACTGGCCGAGAGGTTCGTGGTCCAACATGATCTAGTCCTTCATGCCCATGTTCCTCATAGACATGATGGGTGGTGGTCGGGCGTAGTACTGGCCATATTCTAACGATTTAGAGTCGTTTCCTATGGTCATAATCAAATCACCTTATCTCTCAGTGAAGCTTTGGGGTTTAAAGGAACTTAGGACGTTAGTGAACATCTATCATCTTATCCTAAGCACGTTCCTTAGATGCCAATACTCGGACCTCTATCTCCGGGAAATATCACCCTATATCATCGAAAATACCATCTCACATAGTTTATCTACACATCACTCATGCTAGTCAACTCTGGGGTCTGAGGGAAGACCTTAACGTAAATCTCATAGGTATATTATAACTATGTTACACATGCACCCCTACGTAAAAATCCTCGGGAGAGCATACAAGCTTCTATGCTTGAATTAAGACACCACAAATCCAAGTGCTCACCTGATGGACACGGTAGTGCATTCCTATATTAAGGAAACACGTAGTATACCAATCCAAGGCCTTGTTTCCTTCCTATGAATCCAATCAAGTGGTTCATCATTCCACCAATATTCACTTGACCCATTGCTCCTACAAATCCAGTATTGATGGGATTCTACATAATCACTTAGAGTCCTCATAATTCACATATTACTGCAAGGATTACGTCACGGTATATCCACTAACTTCCAATATCATGGCCAAATAATCTCGAAGGCCATGCTTATATAGGTCCGTAAGTCAATTCGACGGCTCCATGTACTTGTACTTGTTATCCGTTGAGAAACATGGTATCACGGTCGAGATCGTCGGGCTAGATCCAATTTAATCCGAACCATGTGGCATCATATATCATTGATACTCCATTAAGGTTACCCATTTAATCCGAATCTCAAGTCCAATAATAACTTTTACTCGCTAATCCAAGTCATTATGGTAACATCGTCAAATCATGACTACTAATAAATAAAGCCAATTTATTATATCACTAAGAATTTAGCCCACATTCATAATTGTCCCACTGAATCCAAACTTACTCCAGGAACATGTAGGTTATGTTACTATATCAACTTGACCCACCGAGATTACCTACCATCATAGGGTATTACGATCCACCAAGATAGTCTAGCTATATCCTCGAGTCACCTATCATCATCACAACAACTCATTGACTACCTTTCATATCTCCAAGGACGATCCTTCCTATCCATCATGGTTTTGGTGCTAGCTTAAGATTGAAGGATACTTGTTCACCATGACCACTTGCTACATAAAGAACCCAGTGCTAAGACGGGGTTTATCGGGGGTCAACGGTGCTCTGGCATATCCATGTGTTTGACACGTGACCAGAAATTTGAGGTGGGAAAGCTTGTGGAGGTTAGATTGGCCTAGGAAGGGGTTTCCCATCTTGAGGGAAAGCATAACTTCTACACGCCGTGCCTGGTTTAGCATGGTGTAACGAGCATTTTTAGTGTCAGCCGCCCGTCGAAGTTGATACCTGGTGCATCTTGTCTTGCTGGTCTCCAGTTGTCGAGAAAGGTGGGAGAGAGAGAAAGTAGAATAGAGGGGAGTTCCTAAGGGTGGGGGTGCTATAGTGCAAGTGCAATCAAACAAGTGTCAAAAGGTCAGCTCGAACATCAGGACAAGACAGGTGATATAATCGCGTACACGTCGCCTGAGGAAAAAGTGCGAATTATATCAAACCACAACCAAACAAAACAAGCAACACACAACATGGTTCCATCCGAACCATTTAACGGACTCAACTTCGTATAGAGGATTTACGACTCTTCCTACCCTAGGGGTTCTCAAACTGGACAGTCATGCTTGCTTTGTATCTTGGAGAGGAGTCCGGTCGGTCTTCTGGGTCTTCTTATGGTGTCACCATGTCTCTTGTTGTTGTTTACTGGAACGACTCTAGTTGAGCTAAAAAGAATTCATGAAGACTTCTCGTCTGGTGAGCTGCCGACGAGGGTGGTCCTTCATGGCTGTCATTGACAAGGTCCTCTGTGACTTTGCAGTCTTATCATTGTCTTCTTGTCTTTTGAGGCTTCGAGAGTTACAAGTGGAAAACCTTCATGCAATGACATTGTCAAGGCATGATAGAGTTCCGACCCATCAGTCACGTTGATCACAATATCAACACCTAGAGCAGGGGATGAAGAGAACCGTTTTCCTTCCCACTAGGGTGAGGCGGACCAATTGGCAAGGTTCTCATCCACCGATGGTGGTCGACACAACATTGATAATGACAGGGTTGCTCTATTAGTGGCGCACATCATTGTCTTGCATATCTTATGGCGTGTTCATCATAGGCGAAGGTTGCATCACTCTGGAATAGTGTCGAGGGCGTCATCATCTTCTGAGCCTCGATGTCCTCGTTCTATTGGTGTCGTGTGGTCATAGCGTTGCCATCCTTGTCTTCCATGTACGTGGGCGATTTCTGGGAAAGGTTGCTTCCTTCCAAGTTACCCACGAGGATTTTAAGTAATCCCGTGATCAGAGGTCATAAGGGTGCGAGCGACCATTTGCAGGTTTTGAAAAAGAAGATGAGGAAAGTTGAGAAAATAAGGATGGAAGTGGTAACGCAAAAACCTTGCTTCCTTTGAAGATTTAGGAGAGGTGAGAAACATAGAGCTTTAGCAAGTACTTTTGAAAAGTCTGGAAAACAGTTTGTCCTAAGTAACGTTTGTGCTAACTAAGTGCTTCCTACAGTTAGGATGGCTCTAATACCAGCTCTGTGGGGACCCCAACTTACAAGTCGAGATCGCCGAATGAACGTGCTAAGTGATTCCAGAAATCAATGCTCACCAAACATACAAAAACTGAATAACAAGAGTCTTACATCCATACATACCGTTTGATACAATAAATGACCATTACGGTCAAGTCTTACATATATAGGGCCTTGAAGGCCAACACACCAAACTTGACTAATAGTGTAGGTGTTGGTCGAAAGCGTGAACCCATGCCATCAGCCTTAACCTACAGGCATTCTGACTAGGAAGCGTCCTCGCTCGTAGGAACGTCACCAAGGTACTCTTCACCATTTGCTATTCTCTCATACCTGGTCAATGAAATAACCAGTGGCAATCCGATGAGTTTATTGAATGTACTCCCGAACAACCCATGATGTGGAACAAGGTAATCAAGGAACATGAACTAGCGTAAAAATGCAGCCTTTGTGGAAAGCGTGTTTTTCATTAATTGCACTAACATGGTCAAGTGTAGGTATAACCATCCATCGTAAGGTAGATGATAATCATAAGAATAGGTTACAAAAATCAACATATCTGCTGGGGCTTAACACCTAAGGTTCACCCTGTATGCCATGTCACCGGACATGACAATATCATCTTTCTCAACCACACACGCACACACACCTGGTTTATGCGGAAACGACTTGATGTAGTTTAAGGAGGATTACCCAACTGTCCTTAACCATGGCCACAGCTATTCGAATAGTTTAGCACTCTATAAAGGTTGTACGTTCTACACACGAGATCCGTGAAACTTCCGTGTCATCCACGACTCGCGGTATATAACATACCCGAGGTAAGTACCCGATCAATGCATTTCCCTTGATGACACTAGACAAAGAGTTCACTCTATTGGTACCCAGCCCACATGATGTACGTCTTACGAGCACCAACTCTAGACCGTATCATCCATGCAGGCAACAACGGTGTGTGTTGGGGATGTTATCCTGTTATAAGACCCGCCCTATGAGGCCGAGTTAGGATAATGCCGGCTCTATCTCCATGATCAAGATGGGCCGTTAGCTAAGAAGCCAAAGGCGTTAGGTGTACGCTACTAAGGGACGGTTGGTGCAAGACTCAAAGAAGGCGACTTACAGCCCGCATGAGGAAAGAGTCGCGTGGAGTTTCCTTGCATGAGAGACAAGGCAAGTTAGAGGTAGACCGGCTCACCAATTGTAATGAGAGTTAGACTCTTGTAAGCCTAGAGCCTTGACCTGTACATAAAGGTGAGTCCCTAGGGTTGATGAGGTTAGGTTAACATCAATCGACAGCTAGGTCAGGCGAATCCGCACCCTTTGTAATCGATTCCCACAGCAATACACACATAGGAGGACGTAGGCTTTTACCTCAATCTTAGGGGCCGAACCTGGGTAAACTCGTCTCCCGTCTCCCAATTGTCGGTGCACTAAAGACTAGGGTCTTTAGCGCCCCAGACTTGTGCATCGGCCCGGAGAGCCCCTCATGGTAGGGCGCGGCAGGATCCGGACAAGGCTTAGTCCCCAGGATATCCAAGGCCCTGGCAAGCCTGTCTTGCCGGGAAGACACCCAAGGCCACGTCCGTCTAATGGATGTGATGACCGCACCTAGAGCAAGGCCCCGACGAGCCTCCCTCGTTGGGAAGACAACTAAATCCCCTAGCAAGTTTCCTTGCCGAGATGAAGCACCAATGCCCCGGCGAGCACCCTTGCCGGAATGATGTGGCAGCACACTAGAGGGCAACCGCCCTAACCATAGTGCCACCACCCCCCGATTTCCAGCGCATTCCACACGCGCCAGTGGGGCGTCCAGGTGTCGAAACACCTGGACATATGTCTTCACCAGCACATAGCTGAGATGGAAAAGACGTGCATTTAATGCACCTGATAGCGGTAGATAGATAAGCGCCACTCTAGGTTCACTGTAACATCTCGTGAACCTACCATTGAGCACTGTAGGTGACCCCTTTGCCAATAAAAGGAGGCCCTTAGCTCATTCACAAGGGGTTTTTTAGACTCTTTGGAGATTGGCCAGAAGACGGTTACTATCGTTGTAAATGATCAACAAAAGAACGCTTAATACGATCAGATGTGCAGGACGTAGGGTTTTACGCGTAAGCGGCCCGAACCTGGGTAAAAAGGCTTGCCGGGTGTTGATCGTTAGGTTTGCTCTTGACGTAGTTCTTCCAGCCCTGCAATCACAAGGGGATCATGTTGATCCCCATAGGTGTCGACCTGGCATCGCCGACATCTTTGCCGCGCCAGGTGGGGAGCAGGGGAAGGACGCGTGGAGCGGAGCAGGCTCAACGCCGACTACATGGAAGTTTGGGCGCTATGTCGCGTTCCTCCAGAAACGGAGTACCGCGGCGGGCGCCCTGTTCTGCTACGGCTTCCCAAGGACCTGGCGAGCGCATTGCTACACACGCGAGCAGGGCAGGGAGGCGGAGGCTCCAAGAGCAGCATCGTCAGGCTGATGCATTGCTCCGGGGCCCAATGCGCAGCCGTCGAGGGCGTGCCTGGGCGCTTCACAGAGGCCCCGGCGCATACTCCGGCGGACACACCTTCGCAGAGCGATGCATAGTTGTTGAGGATGCGCCACGCGGTCCCGAAACCCCAGCACGCACTCCAGTGCGAATGTTGCGCCCCTGAGAGCGTCGCATCGTTGCCCAAAGATGCGCTCGAGGGCTCCGCAAGCACGGCCTAGCAAGAGAAAATCAAAAGGGGTTACACCCTGGCTGGCTCTTCCTCCAAACGACGGTCGCAGGGCGTCGGCAAGAAGTCCCTGTCAGACAAGAGACCGCTAGGAGCGGTGATTTCCTACTCGCCGAGGGCTACTATGCGCCGGTGAAAGATTCAGGCGCCAAACCACGACGCGGACAGATAAGTTTTCAAGTTTGAGATTCAGATTTGGAGTAGATAGATCCTTTGATTTTTTCCTTCGGAAGTTTCAAATCTTTGTGTGAAGAGTTTGCGCATACTGGGACCTTCCCAAAGCTCGGTGCACCTTGTCTTTGTTTCGAACTCGTTCAAATGACCTGAACGGCCACAGAGCGCCTTCAAACAGTTGCGAACCTGATCAACAGAGCAAGCGGCTACGTAGCACCCAATTTCATCTCAAGCTGCGCTTGGCGATTTCCATGGTTGCACCGAACATGGCAAGGAGCCTTGTCGGTAGTCGCCGACAAGCTCCTAGATATGCAAGAACAAATCACACAGAGAGCGGAATCAAAAAAGGGAAAAACAATCTTTTTCATTCATATGAACAGATACACTTAGCTTCACTTACAAAGCATGGTGGTCCTAACCTAAAGACTTTGCCTTTGACGAGGATTAACCTACGCGGATGATTTAAGTTCAAGAAGACAAGAAGGCGGGCCATCCCGAGGCGCAACCCAGGTTGGTTCCTCCTGGACCAACATTGTGCGGTCGAGAACTGCGCCAGGGGACACGGAAGCAAGAGGAGGTGAAGGGGTCGGGTCCAATGCTCACGCCGCCCCAAAGAAAAGGCGTCGATGCAGGCCCTCGTCGACAGGGGGAGGGGCGTGAGAAGCCACCGGTAGCACGGCCAGTGATCAGTCGGAGCTCGGGGTATCGTACTCCGACTTGACCCCCCGTGCTCCCTACCTGCTAAGAGCGCCACCGCCGTCGCCGTCCCCCTCATCACCGTCGCTCGACGCGGAACTCCCAATGCCGCTCGAGCGACCTTCGCAGCAGTCGAGAAGCACACGTGGGGCCCCCTAAAGAAATATGGAGGGCTGCCACAGGAACAAGCCCTGGGGAAGGCAGAGGCATTAGAGTAGCGCTCTGCCTCCCCCGGCCTCAACGTCCGCGGCGACTTCGCACCCTCGCCCTTCCTCCACCACGGGCGTTTGGTCCGCCTTCTGCCGCGGCAACCCCAGAAGCTCTGGCATGATCCGAACAGGATCCCCTCGCTGCCCTCACAACAAACGGTGGCCGACCCCGTCCCCTAACGATGGTTAGGGAAAAGTGCCACCAGAGGACAGGAAAAGATTCAGAAGGCCAAGATTGAGGAGTTGGTGGATTTAGAGGGAGTTGGGTGAGCAAAACCCCTCGCAAACCCTCCCAATTTATAAGCCGGGGCACGGGGGCTAGCCTCCCTTACTCCAGAAGCCACCACCCTCTACGACGAATCGCTCGAGCTCACGGGCGAACAGAGAACCGCCCTGATGCGCCAACGCATGCATGGGCGGGCCCAACCACTATTGCGCTTTTTAGGGCCACGACTGCCACCTGTCCATCAATGACTATGCATGCCACATGCGTGGTAGAGGCGTTTCACGAGGCGGAGTGGCCACTCTGCGCACGACCTCCCACTTCACGCATCCGATGCGTGGTGTGGGAAAAGGCAACCGCTAGCAAATCCAGCCGCAGAGGCCCATACACCTCTTTGGGCCTGGCCCAACAACACTGCACGCGCATGTCTGGCCCAGGCCAGGGGGCTCCTGTCGGTGCACTAAAGACTGGGGTTTCTAGCGCCCTAGAATTGTGCACATGCGCGGAGAGCCCGTGACGGTAGGGCGCGGCAGGGTCCAGACAACGCTCAGCCCCCAGGGTATCCAAGGCCACGACAAGCCTGTCTTGCCGAGAAGATACCCAAGGCCACATCCGTCTAATGGACTTGATGACCGCACTTAGCGCAAGGCACCGACGAGCCCCCCTCGCCGGGAAGACAGTTGAAGCCCCTCGCAAGCTTCCTTGACGAGACGAAGCACCAAGGCCCTGGCAAGCACCCGTGCCGGGATGACGTGGCAGCACACCAGAGGGCAACTGCCCT
The DNA here is from genome assembly GCF_904849725.1 of Hordeum vulgare subsp. vulgare. Taxonomy (NCBI): domain Eukaryota; kingdom Viridiplantae; phylum Streptophyta; class Magnoliopsida; order Poales; family Poaceae; genus Hordeum; species Hordeum vulgare. The sequence goes on along the minus strand of NC_058521.1, from coordinate 273,903,009 downwards.
AGCCACGGTGTCAGCGCCCCCCGATTTCCAGCGCATTCTACACTCGCCAGCGGGGTGTCCAGGTGTCGAATCACATGGACACATGTCTTCACCAACACTTAGCTAATATTGACAAGACGTGCATTTAATGCACCTGACAGCAGTAGATGGATAAGCGCCGCTATAGGTTCAGTATAACATCTTGTGAACCTAACATTGAGCACTGTTGGTGACCCCTTTGCCTATAAAAGGAGGCCCTTAGCTTATTCACAAGGTGGTTTTTAGACTGTTTGGAGATTGGCCAGAAGATGGTTACTGTCATTGTAAACGAACAACAAAAGAACGCTTAATACGATCAGACGAGCCAGACGTACGGTTTTACGCGTAAGTGGCCCAAACCCGGGTAAAAAAGGCTTGCGGGTGTTGATCGTTAGGTTTGCTCTTGACATAGTTCTTCCCGCCCTGCGATCACAAGGGGATCGTGTTGATCCCCATAGGTGTCGACCTAGCATCGCTGACAACGGTCAACCCGTTTGACTCACCACATGGTTGCGATGGCTTCACTACTAAGTCCTTTCATGAGGACATCTACCGTGACAAAACCATGACAGTTGGCGCCCACCGTGGGGCCTACGCACGGGGGAGTTGAGTTCTCGAAGGGATCCCTTCCGGGGTTCGGGAGTTATGCGGTCGGCCTCATGACTAAGCGTCGCCGCAGAAAGTACAACATCGACAATTCAAGCTGAGGTCCCGAGGCCAGTTCAATCGAATCCGGATCCCGGGTTCCCTTTGTCAAGATCCACGTCTTTATCGGCCAGATCGGAACACCGATTCCCGAGCCGGACATCTACACCGACATCGTCGAGCCCGCTCGGCTAGCCCAACCCGCCACGCATCATATCAGACAGCGTCGCGTCTTCGTCGGCTTCACACAAGGAGCCACCCTCCCAAAGGAGCCGGAAGCTGACGGTGACACCGCTGTCAACTCGGATGGCAAATCGTTGATTGGTGATACCGATTCAATATGCCCTCTCTACGAGGGAAGGATAGGTGTTTTACCTGAAGCGACGATCTCCGAAGTGCCACATGAACCCCCCCCCCACCAAGTCGCCATCTATATGGCAGGAGCCACGGCGGCTCAGGACCAGCCAAACGTGGCAAACGCCAATTGGGCCAGCGGGTCAGGTAAGACCCCACCTCAGGCCATGTCAGATCTGATGGCTGAGATGTCGAAACTCATGGCGGTAGTCGTGATGGCTAACAACCAGCTGGAAGTTAACGCCGAATTGGCTAAACGTTGTGAAGAGATGGCCCAGATACAGCGCCAGATCTATACGAAGAAGACACGGATGACGGACTAACAAGCTCAGATCGACGAAGAGGCGGAGCATCTGAAATTGGAGGCATGGCGACTCGAGCGTCGGCGAGTCGCGTCGGAAGCTGTTTATGAGAGGAGGCGCCAGAGTCGCATCCCACCCAACCTTAATCCAACCCGCCTGTTCAGTAGCCAGCAAACGGCCGGCACGGATCGTAACCCTCCGGGCCAGGGCACTCCACAGGGAGAGGTCGTCCAGCAGCCGATGCAACACTTGTTGAATCTGAAGGCGGCTCTGCACTTCCAGACACCTCAGGGTCACTTCTCCAACCCGGTGGATAATGTGCTAGCTGCGACCCGCCACTTGGAGTCTCTCCCTATCCGTGGGAATAACGCCACAGAGATGTTAAAAACTGCGGTAGTCCAGCATGTGCAATTCTCGTATAGTCATGATCATCTGCACTCCATGCCATAGGAAAGCCACACGAAGAGTCACCAAGATGACCCTCAAGCGGTTTCCAGCGATGCTCGTTGACACCAACATCAGATCAACCTACAAGAGCCGCTAGCATCCAATGCTTAGGCGCTTGCCAAGCTGCCCGAGATGCCTGGCAGGTTGAGGTAGAGGCAACGGAGGCCCTGGCGGGTCAGGGAGTTCCATCTTATGCCCAGACAGCTCCAGGACACGGTGGACAAGGAAGGAATGTCGGGGTCCCTTGCCTATCTTTCACTCTACGCAATGAGCGCATGCCCAAAGACTTCAAAGGTCCCGTAAGGTGCCCAACTATACTCCTGATCTTGAACTGGGGCGTGGGTTGAAAGTTATGAACTAGCTATGGATATGCTCGATGCTAGTGATGCGGTCTGTGCTAAGTACTTCACCATGATGTTGGAAGGGATGGCTCGTATGGGGTTGGAGAACCTACCACCCAACTGCATCAACATTTGGGCGGAGCTCAAGGAGCGCTTTTTCAAGAACTTTTGAGGAACTTGCAAGCGCCCAATGACCATCGTGGATCTACAACACTGTGGTCAGCGGGCTGATGAATCCGCCCACCATTGGACCCGACGGGTAGCGGAAATCATTCACTCCTCGGATGACATTACGGTGGCTTAGGCCATGTTGATCTTGGAGAAGAATTGTTATTTCCAGCCACTGGTGTTGAAGCTTGGCCGCGTCAAGTGAAAGGTGCAGGATATGGGTGAGTTGATGGACACCCTCACCAGGTATGCTGAGTCGGACGGAGCAAAGGACGCTGGCTCTGATGACGAGAAGGTCAATGAAGATAAAAGAGGAGATGGAGGCTACTTCCAATATTCGAGGAGCAATAATAACGAGGGAGGTCAAGGAAGAAGAAGGGAGCAGGATGGCACCTCCGACTTTGTTGCTAACACCAATGCCGGGCCAAAAAATCAATGACGAAACACGAATCAGGGCAGATTTCAAGACCGAGGCTTTACTTGGAGGAAGCCGCCCAACTACGGGGAGCTACTCAAGGGACCTTCGCTAAGCATAGTACCCCAGGTGCCCTATCTACCCACTCTTGGGAAAACTGTTTTGTGATGCAGGAGTTTCACCTTCACGCGTCTCGGGGTTACTAAGAAGGCGGTGAAGGCGCCCAACAGGATCAGTTTGGCTCGGACGGATCACATGGATCTTCATTTGGTCATTATCCTAACCTGAGGGATCAGGGGCGAGACGACTCGCATCGTAATGGTGGACAGCCATCAGGAACACGTGGTCAACAATAAAATGACAGGGGCGAGTTTCAGCAGCAAAACAACCAGGGCAGGATTGAGAGTAACCCTAGGCAGTTGAATGGTGGACAATACCATGTTTTCACCACGGGCACTTGCAAGAGAGACAAGAAGGTAAGGCAGAGGGCCATCAGTATTGCCGAGCCGGCGGTTCCCAGATATTTAAATTGGTCAGAACAACCTGTAATGTGGAGCAGAGTCGATCACCCGCCCCAAATTGATAACCCTGGCGACTTGGCGTTATTGGTGGCACCTCAGGTTGGTGGATACAAACTCTCTAAAGTCCTCATGGATGGAGGTAGCAGTATCAACATCTTGTAGTATGGTACCTTCCGGCGGGTGAACTTCGATGAGAAGGAGTTAATGCCCTCAACCATGGTCTTCCATGGCATTGTTCCAGGCAAGTCGGCGTACCCTGTTGGGTGGATTAAGTTGAATGTGACTTTCAGTGATGAGTCCAATTACAGGACTGAATCATTGACATTTGAGGTAGTCAAGATCAAAAGCCCTTATCATGCTTTGTTCGGACGACCGGCTTACGCACGTTTCATGGCCTGACCTTGTTATGTGTATCTCAAGCTTAAAATGCCGGGTCTCAAGGGCACCATTACAGTTGATGGAAACCGAAAGATAGCCGAAGAGTGCGAAGAAGGAGACGCTGCATATGCTGAGTCGGCGTGCGCTATTGAAGAGCTAAAGTTCCATAAAGCCAACATGGATCCAGCTGACATGAGCCCGTTGAAGAAATCGACGGTCGATTCTGATCTGCCCCTTAAGTTAAAGTCGGCAGATGATACCAAGAAGGTTGATTTCATCCCTGGCGACTCTTCAAAGCAGTTCACTATTGGGACCGGCTTGGATCCCAAATAGGAAAGTGCGCTCATTGAATTCATCCGTGAGAATCTAGACATCTTCGCATGGAAACCTTCTAACATGTCAGGTGTACCGAGAGAATTCGCTGAGCACCATCTCAATGTAGATCCCAAGATGAAGCCGGTTCGTCAGTACCTTCATTGTTTTAATGAGGAGAGGTGCAAGGCTATTGGAGAAGAAGTCACCTCGCTTTTGGCCACCGGGTTCATCGTCGCAGTTTTTCACCCTGAGTGGTTGGCTAACCCGGTCTTGGTTCTAAAAAAGAATGACACTGTTCGCATGTGCATTGATTATACGAACCTTAACAAAGCTTGTCCCAAGGATCCCTTTTCCCTTCCCCGCATCGATCAAATCATTGACTCTACGGCGGGTTATGAGTGGCTATGCTTTCTGGATGCGTATTCTGGGTAGCATCAGATCAAATAGTCAAGGAAGACCAGGAGAAGACGGCCTTTATCATGCCCTTTGGTGCATTTTGCAATGTTTAAATGCCCTTTGGGCTCAAGAGTGCGGGGGCGACTTATCAGCATTGCATCCAGAATTGTCTGTACAGTCAGATTGGGCGCAACGTCCATGCTTATGTCGATGACATCGCGGTAAAATCACAGAAGAAGTTAACACTTCTAAGTGACCTCAAGGAGACGTTCGACAACCTCCGGGTCAATCAGATGAAGCTTAACCCGACGAAGTGCGTGTTTGGGGTTCCTGCAGAAAGTTGCTCGTGTTTTTGGTGTCCGAGCGTCGCATAGAGGCTAACCCGGACAAGATCAAGGCGATAACCTCGCTTGAAAAGCTAGCTAACATTAATCAGGTCCAGTGTATGGTGGGTCGCATTGTGGCACTGAGTCGTTTCATAAGCCTCCTTGGCGAGAAGGCTATCCCACTTTATCAGTTGCTCAAGAAGACAAACCACTTTGTATGGACCAATGCGGCCAATGAGGCGTCCGAGACCCTCAAGAAGGAACTTGCTGAGCCGCCCGTGCTGGCAGCCCTGACTAACGAAGAGTCGATGCTCTTGTACATTGCGGCTGATTCCAAAGCGGTGAGTGTGGCGGTGGTTGTTGAGTGCAAGGAACAAGGCAAAGAATATCCTACCCAGTGGCCTCTGTATTTCATTAGTGAGGTGTTAACCCTTTCCAAACAGTGGTATCCACATTGGCAGAAGTTGGTCTTTGGGATCTTCATGGCAAACCAGAAGTTGAAGCACTACTTTTTGGAGCATCCAATCACGGTGGTCAGCTCTGCACCCATCGGGGATATTATACAGAACCGAGAGGCCACTTGGCAGATTGCTAAATGGGCAATAGAGCTTGGACCTCATCATGTGAAGTATATGCCTCGTACTGCCATCAAGTCTCAGCCACTGGTAGATTTCATCATCGATTGGACCGAGTAGCAAATTCCGGAAGATAGGCCTGATAACACCTATTGGACAATTCATTTTGATGGCTCTAGATAGTTCGAAGCTTCAGGAGCTGGAGTGGTGTTGTCGTTCCCAAAAGGAAACAAGTTTAGTTATGTTCCGCGACTCGTGTTTCCTTGCACAAACAATGCTGCTAAGTATGAAACTTTTCTCCATGGGCTCAGGATAGATAAAGAGATGAACCTGAGTCGGGTTAGGTGCTTCGGTGACTCAGATTTGGTGGCCCAAAAGGTGTCTGGAACTTGGGATTCCAAGTATCCATTGATGGTGGCTTAGAGGCATGTAGTAACTATTGTGGTTTTGTCACAACAGATGGTCTCGTGAAAGGACTTAGTAATGGAGCCATCGCAAGTATGTGGCGACTCAAAGGGGTTGATCAGGCAACGGGAGACGATTTTACCTAGGTTCGGCCCATCAGATTGAGGTAACAACCTACGTCCTGCTTTGTGTATATTGCTGTGGGAACCGATTACAAGGGTGCGGATCCACCTGACCTAGCTCTCGATTGATGTTAACTTAACCCCTCAACCCTAGAGACCATCCCTTATATATAGGTCAAGGCTCTAGGTTTACAAGAGTCCAACTCTCCTTATAATTCGTAAGCCGTCCTATCTCTAACTCGCCTTGTCTCCCACGCAAGGAAGCTTCTGGTGTGTCTCTTTACTTACGTGGACTGTAAGTTGCCTTTTTTGAATCTTGGCCCAACTGTCTCTTCACTGCGAGCAACTGGCGCCTTCCGTTTATCAAACAACGGCCCATCTTCTTCATGGAGGTAGAGCCGCCATTATCCTGACCCAGCCTTATAAGGAGGGTCATATAATGGGATAATATCCCCAACATTAGGCCCCAGACTGACTTGACTTTCACGTCAATAAACCTCTTATTAATTCAAGGCGGCTCACTTGATTCGCCATCTTACTTCCAATGGAAATATTGTCGGCTTATGATTTTTTTTAGATTTTCCGCCACGTGGAATGATGAAGTCATTTACTCCAAAATTCCATGAATCTTCATGACGTCACCCAACGACTCCTTTCGATCTTATCTGTATAGCCCGAAAATCGAGGTGCCATCAATTCCGGAATTTACAGCGCTTCCTTGTTTCCCACGCCTGCCGTTTGCATTTCCCCCCTCCGGTCCTTAAATATCGAGAGGGAATCCTTTTACTCCTTACCCTAGCTCATCTTCTTCCTCCTCGAGCTACTCGACCCTCGACGCGCCTCCGCTGCATCTTCTCGAGCGATCCCATCCGAAGCACGAATTCCTTCTTCGTTCATCTCTGCGCCCAGCTTCGATCTTTTTCCTCCGCCAGTCGACGCCGTTAGGTACGCCTTCATCTCCTTGTATAGATCTACTCAAATCGCGTGTCGTAGTTCGCGGGAGCTCCTCTAGGGTTCGTCGCACCTCCATTAGCAGCGCTCGTTGATGTAGTTATTTAGACGCAGCGAAACTGCCTTAACAAGTAGTGGAAGCGATTGCGGGGTGAATCTAGCAAATTTTTTATTTTATGCACCTTATTTTGCTTAGAACGACGATAGCATTATAAGGTGATCTCTCATTAAAATTTCAAGATAAAATTGTGTGCTCCCCGACTGTGCACCGTTGCGAGAGTTCGTCGTTTTGAGACACCACGTGATGATCGGGTGTGATAGACTCAACGTTCACAAACAATGGGTGCAAAACAGTTGCACACGCGGAACACTCAGGTTAAACTTGATGAGCCAAGCTTGAGCAGACATGGCCTTAGAACACATGAGACCTAAAGGTCGAGCATGAATCGTATAGTTGATATGATTAGCATAGAGATGCTTACCACTAAAGCTATTCTCAACTCACGTGATGATCAGACTTGAGTTAGTGAATTTGGATCATGTACCACTCAAATGACTAGGGAGATGTACTTTTTGAGTGGGAGTTTATCATTAATTTGATTAGTTAAACTCTAATTATCTTAAACATAGTCTGAGTCCACTTTGAAATATTTGTGTTGTAGATCAATGGCTCACACAGTAGTCACCCTGAATTTTAATACGTTCCTAGATAAAGCTAAGTTGAAAGATGATGGAAGCAACTTTGTAGACTGGGCTCGTAATCTAAAGCTGCTCCTGCAAGCTGGGAAGAAGGATTATTTCCTTAATGTTGCTCTAGGAGATGAACCACCCGCTACGTCTAGCCAAGATGTTTTGAACTCCTGGTTAACACGTAAGGAGGACTACACAGTAGTTCAATGTGTAGTCTTGTAATGCTTAGAGCCAGGACTTCAATGTCGCTTTGAGCATCATGGAGCATATGAGATGTTCCAAGAGTTGAAGTTTATCTGTCAGAAGAACGCCCGGATCGAGAGGTATGAGACCTCTGATAAATTCTATGCTTGCAAGATGGCGGAGAATTCGTATGTCAGTGAACATGTGCTCAAAATGTCTGGGTACTCAAACCGTCTAGCTGAGCTGGGGATTAAACTCCCGCAAGAGGCTATTACTGACATAATTCTTCAATCACTGCCACCTAGCTATAAGAGCTTTGTGTTGAACTATAACATGCAAGGGATGAATAAGTCACCCATCGAGTTATTCGCAATGCTGAAAGTTGCAGAGTCAGAACTACGGAAAGAGCATCAAGTGTTGATGGTCAATAAGACCACTAGTTTCAAGAGAAACGACAAAGGTAAGAAGGGTAACTCCAAGAAGAGCGGCAGTCTTGTTGCCAATCCGACGAAGAAACCCAAGGCTGGACCTAAGCCTGAAACAGAGTGTTATTATTGCAAGGGACTGGGTCACCGGAAGTGCAATTGCCCCAAGTATTTGGCTGATAAGAAGGCGGCCAAGGAAAAATCACGTATATTTGATATACATCTTATTGATGTGTACTTAACCAACTCTCTTAGTAGTGCATGGGTATTTGATACCGGTTCTGTTGCTCGTATTTGCAACTCGAAGCAGGAACTGCGGAATAAACGAAGGCTGGCGAAGGATGAAGTGACGATGCGTGGGAAATGGTTCCAAGGTTGATGCAATCACCGTCGGTACAGTCTCACTTTAGTTACCATCAGAAATAGTTATGAACTTAAATAGTTGTTATGTAGTGTCTGCATTAAGCATGAGTATTATATCTGGATCTTGTTTATTGCGAGATGTTTACTCGTTTAAGTCAGAGAATAATGGTTGTTCTATTTCTATGAGTAATATTTTTATGGTCATGCACCCAATGTGAGAGGATTGTTCATATTGAATCTTGATAGCGATGATACACATATACATAACATTGAGACCAAAAGATGTAGAGTTAACAATGATAGCGCCATGTTTTTGTGGCACTGCCGCTTAGGTCATATTGGTGTAAAGCGCATGAAGAAACTCCATTCCAATGGCTTTTGGAGTCACTTGATTTCGAATCACTTGACACGTGCGAACCATGCCTCATACATACCGCTGTGTGCAATCCGATGAGTGTGGAGGCGCGCAACGGATATCGTTATTTTCTCACCTTCACTGACGATTTGAGTAGGTATGGATATATCTACTTGATGAAGCACAAGTCTGAAATGTTTGAGAAGTTCAAGCAATTTTAGAGTGAAGTTCAAAATCATCGTAACAAGAAGATCAAGTTCCTATGTTCTGATCGTGGGGGTGAATATCTGAGTTTTGAGTTTGGTGCTCACTTAATACAATGTGGAATTGTTTCACAGTTGATACCGCCTGGAACACCACATCGTAATGGTGTGTCCGAACATCGTAATCATACTTGGTTAGAAATGGTGCGATCTATGATGTCTCTTACCGATTTCCCGTTATCGTTTGGGGGTTATGCATTAGAGACAACTGCATTCACTTTAAATAGGGCACCATCAAAATCAATTGAGACGACACCATATGAACTGTGGTATGGCAAAACGCCAAAATTGTCGTTTCTTAAAGTTTGGGCATGTGATGCTTATGTCAAAAAGCGTCAGCGTGAAAAGCTGGAACCCAAAGTGGAAAAGTGCGTCTTCATAGGTTACCCAAAGGAGACAGTTGGGTACACCTTTTATCTCAAATCCGAGGGCAAAGTGTTTGTTTCTAAAAACGGAGTTTTTCTTGAGAAGGAGTTTCTCTTAAAAGAATTGAGTGGGAGGAAGATAGAACTTGATGAGGTTGTCGAACGTCTAACCCCTCTAGGTGGTGGCGCAGGGCAGGGGAAACCTCTGTCGAAGTGACGCCGGTTGAGGAGGAAGTTAATGATGATGATCATGAAACTTTGGATCAAGTTCCTATCGGACCTCGCAGATCGACAAGATCACGTACAACTCCTGAGTGTTACGGTAATCCTATCTTATCATTCATGTTGTTAGACAACAATGAACCTGCGAATTATGAAGAAGCAAAGGTGGGCCCGAATTCCAACAAATGGCTGGAGGCCATGAAGTCCGAGATAGGATCTATGTATGAAAACTAAGTGTGGACTTTGGAAGTATTACCTGAAGGCCGCAAGGCTATTTAGAACAAATGGATCTTTAAGAAGAAGACAGACGAAGACGATAATGTGACCGTTTATAAAGCTCGACTTGTGGCAAAGGGTTTTTCACAAGTTCAGGGATTTGACTACGATGAGACGTTCTCACCGGTAGTGAAGCTTAAGTCCGTACGAATCGTATTAGCAATAGCTGCATTTTTTGATTATGAAATCTGGCAGATGGATGTCAAACGGTGTTTCTTAACGGTTTTCTTAAGGAAGAGTTGTATATGATGCAACCCGAAGGTTTTGTCGGTCCAAAGAATGCTAACAAAGTATGCAACCTCCAGCGATCCATTTATGGACTGGTACAAGCATGTCGGAGTTGCAATAAGCGCTTTGATGAGGTAATCAAAGCATTTGGGTTTATACAAGTGGTTGGAGAATCTTGTATTTACAAGAAAGTGAGTGGGAGCTCTGTGGCGTTTCTAATATTATATTTGGATGGCATATTGCTGATTGGAAACAACATGGAGTTTTTGGAGAGCGTAAAGGATTACTTGAATAAAAGTTTCTCTATGAAGGACCTAGGAGAAGCTGCTTACATTCTAGGCATTAAGATCTATAGGGATAGATCGAGACGCATGATAGGACTTTCACAAAGCACATACCTTGATAAAGTTTTGAAGAAGTTCAAAATGGAACAGTCCAAGAAGGGGTTCTTGCCAGTGTTACAAGGTATAAAATTGAGTAAGACTCAGTGCCCAGCAACTGCGGAAGATGGAGAACAAATGAGTTCCGTCCCCTACCATTCAGCCATAGGTTGTATCATGCATGCAATGTTGTGCACTAGACCAGACCTCAGCTTGGCTATAAGTATGGCAGACATGTTTAAAAGTAATCCAGGAGTGGATCACTCGACGGCGGTCAAGAATATTCTGAAGTACCTGAAAAGGACTAAGGAAATGTTTCTGGTTTATGGAGGTGACGAAGAGCTTGTCTTAAAAGGTTACGTCGATGGAAGCTTTGACACTGATCCAGATGACTCTAAGTCTCAAACTGGATACGTATTTATTCTTAATGGTGGTGTGATAAGCTCGTGCAGTTCCAAGCAAAGCTTCGTAGCAGATTCTACATGTGAAGCGGAGTACATGGCTGCCTCGGAGGCAGCTAAGGAGGGTGTCTGGATGAAGGAGTTCATGACAGATCTTGGAGTTGTGCCAAGCGCACTAAATCCAATAACTCTATTCTATGACAACACTGGTGCCATTGCTTTAGCAAAGGAACCAAGGTTTCACAAGAAGACCAGGCACATCAAACGACGCTTCAACCTCATCCTTGAGTATGTCGAACGAGAGGACGTAAATATTTGCAAAGTGCACACGGATCTGAATATAGCAGATCCACTGTATAAACCTCTTGCACGGGCAAAACATGATCAACACTAGAACTGTATGGGTGTTAGATTTATTACAATGTAAATCGCATGGCAATGTAAGGACTAGATTATTGACTCTAGTGCAAGTGGGAGACTGTTGGAAATATGCCCTAGAGGAAATGATAAAATAGTTATTATTATATTTCCTGTTTCAAGATAATCGTTTATTATCCATGCTATAATTGTATTGAATGAAAACATAGATACATGTGTGGATACATAGACAAAACAATGTCCCTAGCAAGCCTCTAGTTGGCTAGCCAGTTGATCAAGGATAGTCAAGGTTTTGTGACTATATGCAAGTGTTGTCACTTGATAACTGGATCACATCATTAGGAGAATCATGTGATGGACTAGACCCAAACTATGAACGTACCATGTGATCGTGTCATTTTGTTGCTATTGTTTTCTACGTGTCAAGTATTTATTCCTATGACCATGAGATCATATAACTTGCTGGCATCAGAGGAATACCTTGTGTGTATCGAACGTCGCAACGTAACTGAGTGACTATAAAGGTGCTCTACAGGTATCTCCGAAGGTGTCCGTTGAGTTATTATGGAACAAGACTGGGATTTGTCACTCCGTGTGACGGAGAGGTATCTCGGGGCCCCTCCGGTAATACAACACCGCAAACAAGCCTTGAAAGCAATGTGACTAAGTGTAAGTCACAGGATCTTGTATTACGGAATGAGTAAACAGACTTGCCGGTAACGAGATTGAAATAGGTATGCGGATACCGACGATCGACTCTAGGGCAAGTAACATACCGAAGGACAAAGGGAATTACATACGGGATTATATGAATCCTTGCCACTAAGGTTCAACCGATAAGATTTTCGGAGAATATGTAGGATCCAATATGAGCATCCAGGTCCCGCAATTGGATATTGACCGAGGAGTGTCTCTGGTCATGTCTACATAGTTCTCGAACCCGCAGGGTCTACACACTTAAGGTTCAATGATGTTTTAGTATAGTTGAGTTATATGTGTGGTTACCTAATGTTGTTCGGAGTCCCGTATGAGATCATATATGTCACCATGGTTTCCCAAATTGTCCAGAAACGAAGATTGATATATAGGATGGTTTCATTTGGTCACCGGAAGGTTTCGGGCATTTTCGGTAGTGTACGGAGAGTGACGAATGGGTTCCGCGTGTTCCCCGGGAGGGGCCCACCTACCCGGCAGTGAGCCCAGTAACCTTAGAGTGGCGCACTAGCCCTTAGTGGGGTGGTGGAGCCATCCCAAGAGGGCTATGGTGCCACAAGTGAAAAAACCAAAGGAAAGAAAGAAAAAAAAGGAAAGAGGGAGGTGGGAAGGAAGAGGAGGACTCCTCCTTCCCAAACCGAATTGGAGGAGTCCTCCTCCCCCTTCGGCCAGCACACCCTTGGGGCCCTTGTGCCCCTAGGATAGCCCCTCCCCTCCTCCTATATATACTGGTGGTTTTAGGGTTTTTGAGACACAAATTTGCCACGTGCAACTCAAACCTATTCGACATAGTTTTTCTTCTAGATCGGGGTTTTTGAGACACAAATTAGCCACGTGCAACTCAAACCTATTCGACATAGTTTTTCTTCTAGATCGGATTTTTGTAGAGCTCGGGCGGATCTATAATGCCCCAAGTGCAACATTACCATATTTGGAACCTTCATTTGGGGGTCCATGATGTCATGGTGATGGTGTTATCATTTCATGTGGCTAGTTTGTGTATTCCCCTTTGCATTCATGATGTGATGTTGTTGTGGTGATCCATATGTGTGGTATGATGGGTGCATGTGGTGTGTGAAGTGGTGTGCAAAGCTTAGATTTCAACTTGGCTTGTTCTTCCAAAACTAGGTTTCAACAAAACCCTTCTTCTTTAATTCTTTGAGCTCATGTTTTACTTGCTCCTTTTCTGATTTAAAAATGTTGGCCTTTTAGTGCTTATTTTTGTGAGTGTGGAGATGTGACACAGGGGTTTGGAAAACTGTATTTCTTTGTGTTAAAAACTTCAAAACAGATTTGATAAATCTGTTTGGTGATTATATTAGTTTCTCAATAAATCCCCTTTTAAATTTTTATTATATCTGGCATAATTCACTTATGTCACGGGACATTTTTGTTTTATTTTTGGGTCAACTAATTTTGCCTTGTGCATTTTATTGTCTCTCTGTTGTTTTAAATAAAAAAGTACGAGAGTGTTCTTTTCTGTTATCTGGCGCCAACCGAGTGGGCCTCCTCCCCTCGCCTGCCCAGCTTCTTCTTTCCCTCGCGCGCAGCAGCCCAACTCCCGCGTCCATCGTCCTCCTCCTTTCCAGCGAGGCACCGGCCCCACGCGTTAGCCTCTCTCTCTCATTCCCCTTTCCACCGATGCTCCTCCTCGACGCACATGGGCTCCGGCAGTGCATCCCTCTCCTCCTCCTCCTCCTATAAAGCCCCTCGACGTCTGGGCCTCTAGGGTTCCTCCTAGCCACCGCCACCTCCTTTTCATCTTCCTCCTCCCTCTCACTGGCGTCGTCTCGAGGCGGCCCGAGCTCCTCCTTTGCCATGGCCGACCCCTGTTGAGGTCGCCACCGTCGATGCAGTCCCTCTTCTTCCTCTCCAATCGATCCAGGAGCACGCAGAGTACCAGGGGAGTCCGTTCCCGCAGCTAGCAGACTCCGTTCGCCTCTACTTCCTCGACTTTGACGATGACCCCTTCTTCCTCCTCTGCTCCGACGAGTGCTTCCGCAACGTCTTCTTCCTCATCGACCTGTTGTTCCTCTCCGTCTAGCGCGTCCTCCTCGGCGAGTCGGTAAGCAGCCGATCTCTCCCGTTCCCCTGTCAGTAAGATCTCGCCTAGAGCCATAGATGCGCGCGGTGGTTCCTCTCTGTCGCCGGCACCGCCGTGTACGTGGATAGGTCGCCGCAGTGGCCCTCTCATGGATCTTAGGTGTGAAATGGATCCGCCGCAAGTCCCTCTACCTCCCCGCGAGTGGTCGTAGTTCAATTTGTAGCGTAGCACCAGCGGTGACCATCCCCTGTTCCGGCCGTCGTGGTCTGTGGTAGGTTAAGAGGTGGATGCTCAAAAGAGCAACGCCCCCCTCTCTGTTAAGATCCGAACGAATAGTGCAGTGGTAGGGGGTAGTTTTGTCAAGCGCGTGGTCGTGGGTTTGAGTCCCCGCAAGCGCACCCCCTTTTTGGTTTTATTTCCTGGTACAGTAGCACCACAGAGAGGTTTACCCCGCTAGCTTCCCCTGTCCTGTCGAGTAAGTGACAGTGGCGCAGTGGTAGCGAGTGTGGGCAGTACCAGGGGGTCCTGGGTTCGAACCAGAGCCTCCCCATATGCAGTTTTGCCCCTTTTTGATTTTCTTTTCCTTTTCTTTTATTCCTTTTTATCATGAGCTAGTTGTTATATCTTGTGGAGATAATTTCAGTGAGCTTTCTGTTGTGTCTAGAGTGTAGATGCACATGTCATGAATGTATATGTGTGTGTGTGCTTAGGCATGCATGTATGTAGCGATCTTGTAAGTGTGGGTGTGGTAGTTCTGTGTATGTGTCTAAGGCATATGCATGTGAGCATATGTGTGTATGTGTGTAGCTAAACCCACATATGTGTACAAGTGTGCACCAACACATGTTTATATGTGTGTGTGCGCATATGTAGTGTGAGACAAATGTGAGTGGGTATGTGAGTGGGTATGTGAGTGGGTATGTGAGTGGGTATGTGAGTGTATGTATACATGTGGGTGTGTGTGAGTGTGTGTGGTGATGTGCTATGGCACACATACATGAGGTATAACCCTCATGTTCACCATAGTTGTTGTGGGGGTGACATGTGCAAGTGTAGAGGATTGATATAGTTAATACCACATGTGATATGGCACTATTTAGGGTCATATGATTCCATGTAGTTTTTCCTTTCAACTTTGTGTCTTCATGTTGTATGCAAGAACCTAGATATTATATATGTTTTTGGGTACAATCTTCCAAGGTATCCATTGGTGGAATCAGATTTCACTTTGGGGCACTTTCTGGAAGTGTCATTTTCTGATTAGATGCCATGTTTAGGTCCCTATATTAAGGAGTGTGTTGAGCCTATGAGGATGGTCCCTTGATGTGACCGTAGTGGGTGAACCCCTCTACAACATGGTAGTTTTGTTTTATGCTTAGGAGTTTGTATGTGCAAGCTGTGCCTTGTCAAAGTTGACATGTGGCTGAAATTGTCAGCTTGGAGAACATATGTGATTTTCATTAAGTCTGAGAAACTGCTGTTATTTTCTTCCCTTGTTGTTGTGGGTGCAAAAGCTCATGTGTTGGTAATCCGCCATTGAAATCAACTAGAGAGTTGGAGCTTTTGTGTATTTCTAGCTCTCTGTTAAATTTCATGCACGTTCACTTCCTGTAGATATTATTTCGGAGGATGTCAAAATGCTTCAGAGCATAAGCACCTCATGAAAATTTGAGATTTTCAATAAGTCCAAGAAATATGTTGTTTTGGTCCAAGTTAGTGCTTGTAGATATTTTTGTGTGTGGATCCTTTGTATTATCTTCTTGCTCAGGCTTGTAGAGCTTTTGAATAGCTTTTGCCACATATCTTGGTTAGCACATTTGGGTGGCTGTAGGTACCTTGCATGTTGCTCACAAACTGCTATGATGCTATTTAGGACATATTGCATGTTTTAGTTGTTTTGAAGCTTGTGTTAGTATTGTTGGTGGTGTGGTGTGATTCTAATCACCACCCCACCTATATTTGTTTTTTTTGATCATGTGGCAACCTGGGAACACCATAAGAGTGCCCTTGGAGTGTGCTTGTGGTGGAGTTGAACCTTAGGACTCTATATCTTGTTTCGTAGTTTTAGGTTGATCCGTAGCTCCGTTCTCTACGTTCTTTATATGATTTTGCATCCTTTTCTCATGATGCACCTGTTCATGCCATCCACATGCATGTCAAGATAGCTTAGTGTGAAGTTCTGTCCAGAAGTTTATCTTCTCTTCTCATGCATATGCAAGTGCCTAGAATAGAGATGCATGCTTCATTCTCATATCATGCATCATGTGTTTGTTGCATCATGTTGTGTTGGTGTTCATTGGCTGTTATTTTTATCTTGGGTAGCAATGGGATCGGAGAGCGGGTACGTGGATTCTGGAGAGTACGTGCAGGACGAACAAGAGGAGTTCCAAGCTGAAGACATCACAGGCAAGATGACCGTGACCTTCATACCGTATCTAGCTTTGTTATGCTTAGATTCACGTTTTCTTCGATATATGCTCGATGCCTACCACTTGATATACTTGCCTCCTGATATTGCCATGAAACTCAAACACCTTCCCCTGCTAACTAATGTTGTTTGACTAAGTAGGCTTGCTCAACTTCTAATGTTAGGTTTGCTTGTTGCAGGTGCCAGCTGTCACATGTCTTAACATGAGTATTTTGATATCATTATGTTTAACCTGCTATTTAATTAATGCACCTATATACTTGGTAAATGACGGAAGGCCTAGCCTTTTGCCGGGTGATTTGTTCCGTTATTGCCGCCTTACTTTCGGTTATCGGTGTTTGATTCCATAACTGATCGCTCCTAACACAGTCGGAGTTGTTATGGGGACCCCCTAGATAAATCGTGTAGTGTTAAGGCTTGTCCGGCAGGACCCAACATTGGTTTTAATTTGCTAATAACCTAATAATAATTTGCATAGGGAATAGCTACCCCGAGGATTTAAACAACAACCTGGGCCAGTGCTCCTCACGAGTGTTGGTCCATAAATGGACAGACTGCGGTGCCACCACAGGGAAAATTGAGGTTTGGTTCTTGTAGGCTTTTGCATCCGTCGTGTCATGAGACTGAGATACGCGGCTCTTATCGGGGTCGTCGACACGACGGGAGGTCCTGCTAGGTTCGTCTTACCTTAGCGATATATCTTGCGTATAGGAATCCCAGTGAGACTTTGGGTCTCCCGAGAGTTGAGGTTTTCCTCTAAGGAATCTGACGAGATCACGAGATTCGTGATAGAGGATTACTTTTCGGGCCGTTACTGTTTGTGATGGACTAGTTGGATCACCCTATAGGGTTAAATCTTTCGGAAAGCCGTGCCCGCGGTTATGTGGCAACATGGATTATTTGCTAACATCCGGTTATAGATAACTTGAACTAACTCTAATAAAACTGCCCATTGTGTGCGTAACCATGACTGTCTCTTTCGAAGACCTCTCTTCGATCGGGAACATGGTGGGGTTATGTTTGACGTAAATAGGAGTTCAGGATCACTTAGTGATCATGTAGTATTCGACCTCTCGCGTAGACCACCACATCTATAACTTTGATCTTCGTAAGTTCGCCACCATAAATGCTTAGGATGCTGCAACCTAAACACTGAACCTTCCTCACCTAATAACTGGACTAGTTTCGGTACCAAGGTCATCGATTGCCCAGCCCCCGTAGCTCACAGATTACTTCAACACCCCAATAGGTCAGGTATGCCCGACGCAGGTGATCCAGATGGCAAGCAGCTGGCGTGGCAGTACGATGAGGAGAACGACCGCCTGTACGTGAACTCTGCAGAAGACTGAGGCCGTGGTCGTGATCGTGGGCAAGCATGCGGGGTAGCGTAGTCTTTTCCTTGTGTTATGTAGTCCTAGCGGAAATACCTTGTTTGACTAAATGTGTGGATGTAACTCTGATATTATCTATGTGAGATGGCAAATGCATGCCCTATTTGTCAATCTTAGTTGTGTGGATGTTTGACTAAATGTATGCGCTATGTTTATCTTGCTTGCGAAATGCTTAGATGCGCTTTTTTCCCTTTTGGGACATCCCCCCCCCTAAATAGGAAAGGACAGCATCTTAGTCGTTACAAGTTGGTAATCAGAGCCTTACGACCATAGGAGCCTTTGTGTGATCGTACTTGGCCGAGTCGAGTCTAGTAAAATGTTTTGAGTCTTAGTTATATCGGAGAGTAGGTTTCTTTTTTCTCCTCTTCCATGCTCTGGTGAGGTTCTCGACTTAGGAAATCTTAATTTACTCCTCTTCTCGCTAAAAAAAAATTTAGGATCACGCGGGTATTTTGAAATCTATATGATTTGATGTGACGGAGTTTTGTCTTGGTGCCTCTTGTCTGGCTTGATTTCTTCCGGGGAGTTGAGGTCCAGGGGATTCTTGTGCACATCGCCATCATTCAGATTTCTTAGTATCTCAGAACGAAGGATGTTCGTAATTGCTTCAATACCAGTAGTGGCGAGATAACCCCGATGTCCCCAGTACTGGTGCAGATTATTCGAGAGTACTGCCATACTTTGTATCGTTGTGATCACGAGGGTCTGTAGTAGATGAAGGTCCGAGATTCTGGTTATGTGCTGACGGATGTGATACATTGGACTGGTTAGTATAGGAGTACTAGATTGCATGACCAGATATTTCGGGAATTCAAAGGTGGGATATCAAGTAGTGACTTATAGGACAATCTTCCTGCAGATGCATGATGTGAGGTTGGGATTTGACATTTAGTGGGTACGTTTGTTCACGGTCGTCTTACAGCAGTTCTCGTTGTGTCTTAAAGAGTCCTTGTAGCTTGGTACGACTCGGGGATCCTTCTAAGTCGTGTGCACTACCTTACACTGGTCGGCTACTGTAAATTCGAGCCCGTGCGATCTTATCCACAAAGATATCGGATGAAATCTCGATCATATGTTTGTTCCGAGAAGTTCTAGCTCATACTTGGTTTGCAAGTGGTCCTAATCAGAATTTTGTCGACAGTCACTTTGAGGAAGCATTCTTACTATTTTGTTCGAGTGCAATTGCTAATATTCCTATTCAGATATTCCTGTCTTTTTGATTCAGCATGACCTTCAATATTATTCCGTGGGCTAATGTGTTGTCCGTCTCCAGGATGGCTCCACCAACTCGTTAGAATCGAGGTCGTGAGGGTGCTGAGATACCACCACCACCCCCTCTGCCACCTCCTCCGCCGCCTCCTCCTCCTGCAGAGGCTTGGCAAGCGGTGATGGCTTCTACAAATGCAAACACTCAGATGCTGATCCAGCTGTTGCAAGAGAGGACTAATCAGCAGCAAGGCAACTTCAACCATGGTGGTAATCAGTTATCTAATCTGAGTCAATTCCTGGCAAATCAGCCGAAGACCTTCACTTCGTGTCATCAGCCGTTTGACGCTGAGGATTTGATTCGGGACATGAACAAACACTTTGCATGCAGCAATGTCCGTCCAGAGGATTTTTGTCAAGTTTGCAACATTCCAGCTGAAGGGGCAAGCATCGATCTGGTGGCAGCAGTTGAAGGATTCCAGGGGTGCCAGAGTGATCACTTGGGATGAGTTCTGCAGAGACTTCAGGTCCGACTATATCCCATCTAGCTTTGTGGAGGAGATGCGTGAGAAGTTGAGGCGCTTGAAGCAAGGTGGTAACTCCGTGTACAAGTATAACGTCGAGCTCCACGAGCTAGCCCGATATGCCTTGCAGGACATTCCAGATCAGAAGAGCAAGATCTACCAGTCCAGATGTGGTCTGAAAGAGGATTTGTAGCTAGCTCTCGTTTTGCACGATCCTGAGGAGTTCGATAAGTTCTACAACTTGGCTCTCAGGGCTGAGGCAGCTTTGCTCAGGGTGGAGAATTCGAAGAAGCGTTTCAGAGATTCCAGCTCGTCTTCCTCAACTCAGGTGGTTCAGAACAAACAGAAATATTGGGTGTCTCCTCCTCCTCCTCGGCACACGCAACAGCTCAAGCAATCAGGTGGCCGTGGTTCTTCCCACCCACCCAACCTAGCTTTCCAGCAGAAGTTTCAGCAGCAGAAGCAAGGGAATCCTCAAACACTGTACCGTCAGCCGGCAGATGTTACTTGTCACAAGTATGGGCAGAAGGGTCACTATGCCAAAAAATGTACCTCTCAGCTGCGTCTTCCGCCTCCTCCTCCAGGCAAACCTCCAAGCAATTCTATAGTGAAGCTCAACCCCAGGTCTGCTAGAGTCAATATGGTGAATGTAGCTGAAGCAGAAAACTCGTCAGACGTGATTATGGGTAATCTTTCAGTTAATGATATTCCTGCTAAGGTTTTATTTGATTCTGGTCCTTCACATTGCTTCATATCATATCCATTTGCATCCAATCATAATCTACGTGAGGAGCAGTTGTCTAAGCCGTTGGCAGTCGTTTCCCCTCGGAAGCATATGAGTTCTAGTTTGGTAGTTCCTGATGTCACTGTCAAGATGGGTAGTTATGCTTTTCTGGCGTCTCCTATTGTCCTTGGCAATTCTGATATTGATTTGATCCTTGGTATGGACTGGTTGGCTATGAACAAGGCATCTATTGATTGTGAAGCTAAAGAAGTGAAGCTAACTCACTCTTCGGAGGACGTGATTATCTTCGAAGCGTGCGATGAAACAATCCGTCTGTTTTCTTTGAATAAGAAGGGTGAGAGCTCTCCAATTTCGCAAGTCCAAGTGGTCTGCGAATATGAAGATGTTTTTCCGGAAGAACTGCAAGGAATGCCCCCGCACCGAGAAGTTGAGTTCGTAATTGAGCTTGAACCGGGTACTGAGCCTGGGTGCAAACGGCCATACAAATTGGGTCCAGAAGAGCTGAAGGAGCTAAAGAGACAACTCGATGAGCAGGAGCGTCTGGGTCTGATCAGACCAAGCTCTTCACCTTGGGGTTGTAGTGTTCTTTTTGTCAAGAATAAGGATGGCACGCACCGATTATGTGTCGATTACCGTCCATTGAATAAGAAGACAATTAGAAACAAGTATCCACTTCCTAACATCAATGAGTTGTTCGAGCAATTGAAAGGGGCTAAGGTCTTCTCCAAGCTCGATCTCAGGATGGGATATCATCAGATTCGCATTCGCGAAGAGGATATTCCAAGACTGCTTTCAGGACAAGCTTTGGCTCGTATGAGTATACAGTGATGTTTTTTGGTCTGGCAAATGCTCCACCGACCATCTCTCGAATGATGAATTATATCTTCTCCCCATTCAAGAATGAATTCGTCTTGCTGTATCTCGATGATATTCTGGTCTTTTCGGAAACTGAGGAAGAGCATGAAGAACATCTCAGGCTGGTGCTTGATAAGCTGAGAGAGCATAAGTTCTATGCCAAGTTTTCCAAATGTGAGTTCTGGTTGAAAGAAGTTGTCTACCTTGGGCGCATCATCTGTGTCGAGGGCATCAAAGTTGATCCATCGAAGGTGCAGGCCATTGTTGAGTGGGAGCCTCCACAAAATGTGAAGCAGCTTCGAAGCTTTCTCGGGCTTGCAAGGTATTGTGGAAGATTCGTTGAGAACTTATCCAAGATTGCTAAGCCTCTCTCAAGTCTTCTTCAGAAGGGTGTGAAGTATGTCTGGTCTCCAGAGTGTGAGTTGGCTTTCGACACACTAAAAGAGAAGCTCACCTCTACTCCAGTCTTGGTTCCTCCTGATGACTCCAAACCTTACCAAGTGTTCTGCGACGCCTCTCTTCAAGGTCTTGGTGTTGTATTGATGCAAGACAAGAAAGTGGTAGCTTATACCTCGAGGCAGTTTAAGCCAAATGAGAAGAATTACTCCACTCATGCTCTTGAGTTGGCGGCAGTGGTACATGCTCTGATGACTTGGAGACACTCTTGTTGGAACGAAAGGTTGAAGTGTTCACCGATCAGAAGAGTCTCAAGTACATCTTCACCCAGCCTAACCTCAACCTTCGGCAAACTCGTTGGGTGGAAATGCTCCAAGATTTTAATTCGAGCGTTGAGTACACTCCAGGCAAAGCTAATGTCGTGGCAGTTGCTTTGAGCAGGAAAGCTTACTACAACAGTCTCATTCTGAAGCCTCTCCAGCCTGACCTTTGTGAATCTTTCAGAAAGCTCAACCGTCAGTTAGTACCATACGGATTTCTTGCAAATCTTCAGATCTCTCCTACCTTCGAAGACCAGGTCCGAGCAGCGCAACTTCTTGATGCAATGGTGAAGAAACTTAAGATTGGCTTGCACTACACCACATCACTACATTCTTAACACACAAGTTGGTCGGTATAACAGCTTCCACCAACAGACAGTTTGTTGGGAAAAAGTATTGCCGACCGATCAGGTCTGTTGGGGAAAAACCAGACGGGAAAGCCCATTGCCGACCGAAAAAGTTTTGTCGACCAACATACCGACGATAGTACGAAGAAGTGCCAACCGACAGTCCGTCGGCGATGTCATGGATCTTTCCCGACTGACGACCTGTTGGCCCTTGAAGTAACCTTTCCCGATCGATGTGTAATTGATATTTTTGTTTTGCCGACCGACTATCTATTGTCCATGTATGAATCTTCGCCAACTGATGGCATGATGGTGGCTTCTTTGCCGACCGACTTGCCATCAGCCCTGTCATAAACATTTCCCAACCAACAGTCTAATGATGTTTTGTTTTGCCAACCAACAATTCAGCAGAGGTTGATGATATATATTATTTGGACTTACTTAATGCCAACCAACAATTCAGAAGAGGCTGATGATATATATTATTTGGCCTTACTTAAACAATATCAACCACGTTAGATATCTAACTCACCATACAGTATGCATGTACTCCGAAATATTAAAACAGATGCAAACATATCGATTTTTGTTGCTCCGTTACACTTGCAAACATTTATGTTTCTTTGCTACAAAATACCCAGCTAATTAACGAGAGCCAAAATGTGCATTGTTTCTACTCCACTGTTCCCAGTATGGCTAAATAACCCACAACTACAAAACGATAGCTAAGATATCCACCATATAGATTTTCAAAAACGATAGCTAGATCCACCATACACGCTCAAACTACCAGCTTCGTGGTGCCTTCCTTCTCCTCTTGTATTTCCTACAATGTTAACAATAGAGATGACATAGTAAGGGTCATAGCGGATTTATAAAAATGCTCTGTATTTTAAGATTTTTATGTATTTTTTACTATTAGCAAGTAAAATGGCATCTAAATTGTGGAATATGAACATAGGCTGTGTGTCACTAAGTGACATGCACACAAGATCTCTTAATGATCAAAAGTTGGTTGCTATAGTACAGTCGACACATACAGTATAGTCACAACATTGAAAATGCATCCAACCATACAGTCAGCTTAAAATAAAGCTTTGTATAGTCTTGGGTAAAAAATAAAGCTCCATTCATAAATTACTGACCACTACCAAATTAGTTCCATACCGGAGGGCTCAAAGAAATAAAAATTCATGCCGTTAAAATAATTTGTCAGCCACCAACAACTATATCTCTAGGCCCATCAATTGTACCTAGTGAAAAATCATCCACACTCCACTTTCCAATTCACAGCATATGATTTGTCAGCCACCAACAACATATGATATCCTGCTGCTGCCAATTCACAGCATATGATCAAAACTTCTATCGGACCATCCTCCAAGAAGTTTGGTGTGAAGAAGTCTCACTAAGAAACGAAGCTTTGACAATTTCTTACAGCCTGGATATAGCTCCTGTTTAGAACCAGCTTCAAATTTGTGAAGAGATTCTAGAAAAGAATCATCCTGATCTAAACCACAATCATCTTCAAGATCTCTCTCTTTATCTAAACCAGCAACAAGGTCTCTTAGCAAATCAGATATATCATCGTCCTCATCCCTATCGCCGCCCTCATACAGATTTGGAGGAATGGCAGAAGAAGAGACACATTCACCATGAAATATCCACTACTTGTAGCCATCTACAAATCCCTCGCATACTAGGTGCTCACGGACTTCAGATTCTTCTCTCCAGTACGAGTTCACACAGTTTTTAGAAGGACATAAGATTTTATTCTCGACTGATGATTTACTAAATGCGTAGCCTAGGAATTTGGTGAGCCCATGTAAGTACTTATTGGTATGCCTACATCCAAACATAAATGTGCAGTGTGTTATATATGATTTCAGCATCTAAGAAATTTAAAATAGATGTGGCATTATACCTAGGCGCATCCATCCAACTTCTATCCATGGTAAGTTAGCTTCACACTTGGTTACTACCAAAGCAACACTAAATACCGAATGGATAATATCAGAACTAGAGAATGCAAGGAATTACTTAAGGAATGAAGAATCATGGAACAAATTCAATGGTAGTACACATAGTAAAAATAGATACCACCATAACTAAAACATATCAAAGATGTGGTTGACTCACCAAGTAGTGAAGGATGCAGTGAAAAGCACGGAAGGGGGCTCGTTGTGCAGCTGCTGGTAGCTGAGTCGTTGGGAGCAAGAATCCTAATAAACAACCAAATTGGACAATATATAAATCAGTGCCAAACTTCAATTCAAGCTCAAGCCCTATATTGGCTGGGAGATGCTACGAATACACTAAGATAACATCAAGAAATCTTATACTAAAAGCAAACAAAATTGGACACTCCACACACTGTATGCACTAAGGTAGCGTAGCAAAAAATGTTATTCAATTTCTCTTCTTCAGATCAATGTTACTAACAACTATCCTATGTGCTACCTGCATAAAAACAAGAGAGATGAACAAATGTTTTACTTGGCTACTTGGCTACTTGGCTGCTCACAATCTTTTGACGTGTGACAAGATCTTGATGCTACACTAGATCTCCATCTAACATAAATCGGTATTGTAATGAAAATTAAACGGGGCAAATAACACAACCTTCCACCCATAAACTAGGATGGAATTTAAGCCAAGTAAGATCACTGAACATGCATCCCTAGGTATGGTATGCACACTATTCAATCAAACATCATATTCTAAACATGTTAATATAGTTTCAGACATAAACAATTGCTTTGAAGTGGAGTAGCGGGAGGGAGGCATGAGTTCACTCGAGCTCACTTGTTAGAGAGAGAGCAGACGGCGGTGCAGAGGGCATGGAGACGACGGTTAAGAGGCAGACGGCGTGGGGCGGCGGCCGGAGGAGCAAGACGGCGTGGGGAGGCGGTGGGAGGAGTAGCACGATGTTCGGTGGACGGAGTAAAAGGAAGGCGTGGGGCGGCGGGCGGAAGAGCAGCGCGATGTTGGGTGGCCGGAGAAGGACGGCATGGGGCGGCGGCCGGAGGGAAGGACGACGTTGGGGATGAGCACGATGGTGGGACGGCAGGGGGATAGAGTGGGGATCGATGGGAAGCTCCGATCGGCGTGGGTGGGGGGCATGGTCGACTCCGTCGGTGGTGAGTGGCAGGCGGCGGGCCCTGGTGGGCTGCGAATGGCAGGCGACGGGCGGCGTGGAGATCGACGGGAGGCGGAGGCTTGGTGATTGACGGGAGGCGGAGGAGTGGGGAACTAAAAAGCTAGGGATTTGGCTCGCGTGGAGAACGACTCTTTTGATTTCCAAAAAAAAACCGGGCTGGGTCGCCTATTTGGCGCTAAAAATTGGTTGTTCGCGCCAAAGGCCCATAACGTCGGAATGTTGGTTGGGGTTATTTACCGACCGATCGGATACGGTCCATAATAGAATTCCCAACAGATAGTTTGATGGTATATGCTAGTGCATTCCCGACCGACGGTGGGTCACAATTCGTAGTTTTCCCGACACACAATCCGTTAGCAGTTTTCTGGTCATACAGTGGGTCGGCAGAAGTCCTCTTTTCCCAACAAACGTCAGTAGGGAATTCTGGTGCATGGTATAGTGTTGTCAAAGGGAGTTCCCAAATATAAGTGCTTCAGTGTTGATGCCAGAGATACATTATTCTTTGAGGATCGTCTTGTCATTCTGAAAGGTGATCTCAGAAAGGTTATCATGGAAGAAGCACATAACTCTCTGTTCTCAATACATCCAGGAAGTTCCAAGATGTATCAGGACTTGAAACAGACCTTCTGGTGGACACGTATGTAGCGTGAGATTGCTTAGTTCGTAAATGAATGTGATGTATGTCAAAGGGTGAAAGCAGAGCATCAATGTCCAGCTGGTCTTTTGCAGCCATTGCTCATTCCCGAGTGGAAGTTCGACCATATTGAGATGAATTTCATCACTGGGTTTCCGAAGTCCAAGAAGGGTAACGATGCCATCTTTGTCGTGATCGACAAGTTGAGAAAAGTGGCTCATTTTCTTTCAGTCAAGGAATCCATCTCGGCAGCTCAACTTGCAGAGTTGTACACTTCGAGGATAGTATCTTTGCACGGCGTGCCTATGTTGATTTCTTCGGATCGCGGAAGTATCTTCACTTCCAAGTTCTGGGACTCTTTTCAGTCTGCGATGGGTACGAAGATACGATCCAGCACAGCTTTTCGTCCTCAGACTAGTTGGCAAGTGGAGAGAGTCAATCAGGTCCTTGAGGATATGCTGAGAGCCTGTGTAATTTATTTTGGCATGAAGTGGGAAGATTGCCTACCTATTGCTGAGTTCTCGTATAACAAAAGTTATCAAGCTAGTTCGGGCAAAGCCCCGTTTGAGATTCTCTATGGCAGGAAGTGTCGTACCCCGCTCAACTGGTCCGACACTTGTGAGCGTCAGATGCTTGGGAACGACTTGATGGAAGAAGTAGAGGAGATGTGTCGGGTCATTCGGATAATCTCAGAGCAGTGCAGTCCCGTTAGAAGAGGTAGTATGATAGCAAGCATCGTGACATGTTTTATGAGCTCGATTGGTTCGTCTATCTCAAAGTGTCTCCTATGAATGGCACACAACGTTTTGGCATCAAAGGCAAGCTTGCTCCTCGTTTCTTTGGTCCTTTTAGAGTTGTTGTCAAGAGAGGCGACCTTCCATATTGATACATCTCAAACGTATCTATAATTTTTGATGGTTTCATGATGTTATCTTGTCATCTTTGGATGTTTTATGTATCTTTTATATCTTTTTTGGGACTAACTTATTAATTCAGTGCCAAGTGCCAGTTCCTGTTTTTTCTGTGTTTTTGGCTCTTTTCAGATCTGATTTTGGAACGGAGTCCAAACGGAATAAAATCCCCGAAATAACTTTTTCCCGAACGGAAGAAGATCAGGGGGCTTGTGGGCCAAGCCACGAGAACTACAGGGAGCCCACAAGCCCTGTAGCCGCCACCAGGGGGGAGGGCGGCGGCTACCAGGCTTGTGGCCTCCCTGGCGCCCCCTGACCTAGCTCCTTCGCCTATATATTCCCTAAAATACAGAAAAAATCAGGGAATCCACGAAAACACTTTTCCGACGCCGCAAGCTTCCGTTTCCGCGAGATCTCATCTGGAGACCCTTCCCGGTACCCTGCCAGAGGGGACTTTGGAGTTGGAGGGCTTCTACATAAACATCATCTCCCCTCCAATGACTCGTGAGTAGTTCACTTCAGACCTACGGTGCCGTAGTTAGTAGCTAGATGGCTTCTTCTCTCTCTTGGATCTTCAATACAAAGTTCTCCATGATCTTCATGGAGATCTATCCGATGTAATCCTCTTTGGCGGTGTGTTTGTTGAGATCCGATGAATTGTGGATTTGTGATCAGATTATCTATGATATATATTTGAGTCTTTGCTGATTTCTTATATGCATGATTTGATATCCTTGTAAGTCTCTCCGAGTCTTGGGTTTTGTTTGGCCAACTAGATCTATGATTCTTGCAATGGGAGAAGTGCTTGGTTTTGGGTTCTTACCGTGTGGTGACCTTTCCCAGTGACAGTAGGGGCAGCAAGGCACACATCGTGTAGTTGCCATCAAGGGTAACAAGGTGGGGTTTGTCGTAGATATGAGATTGTCCATCTACACCATGTCATCTTGCTTAAGGCGTTACTCTGTTCTTTTGGACTTAATACACTAGATGCATGTTGGATAGCGATCGACGTGTGGAGTAATAGTAGTAGATGTAGAAAGTATCGGTCTACTTGTTTTGGACGTGATTCCTATAGATATAATCATTGCCATAGATGACGTCACGACTTTGCGCGGTTCTATCAATTGGTCGACAGTAATTTGTTCACCCACAGTGCACTTTCTTTCATGAGTGAAGCCACTAGTAAACACTACGACCCCCGGGTATATTCACACCTATCGTTTCCACTTTCGCTTTTACTTCGCTTTGTTACTTTGTTGCTTTCAGTTCTCATTTGGCAAACAATCTATAAGGGATTGACAACCCCTTCATAGCGTTGGGAGAAAGTTTTTTTGTTTGTGCAGGCACTTGTGATACTCCATCACTGGATCGATACCTTGGTTCTCAAAACTGAGGGAAATACTTATCACCGCTGCGCTACATCACCCTTTCTGCTTCGAGGGAACACCAAGGCAAAGCTCCAAGGCCAAGGGGGAAATCCTTTGCATATTTTCCTAGGAAGTCCCATAAGGCGTAGCCGTAGCACAAGGATCCCTGGTGCCGTTGCTGAGGAGAATCAAGACAAGAATAGTCTCCCATCAGCACGTGTTTCTCGCACCATTGGAAGGTCTTTTGTTGCGGTAGCACGTATCAACTTGAGCTCCCTTCAAACTTCACAAATGTGCATGACATGTTCCATGTCTCTCAGCTCCGGAGAAGCTTCAAGACTCCTGAGCGCACAGTTGATCTTCAAGATATCGACCTTCAACCCGACCTATCCTATCATCAGCATCCAGTTGCAGTTCTCGAGACGACTGAGCGCAAGACCCGCAACAAGTCAATCAAGTTTGTCAAGGTGAAGTGGTCACATCATTCCGATGAAGAGGCCACTTGGGAACGCAAGGATCACCTCCGTTCCGAATTCCCAGAGTTCTTTCAGTCCTAGATCTCGCGACGAGATCTACTTGTAGTGTGGGAGAGTTTGTAATGCCCCAAGTGCAACATTGCCATATTTGGAACCTTCATGTGGGGGTCCATGATGTCATGGTGATGGTGTTATCATTTCATGTGTCTAATTTGTGTCTTCCCCTTTGCATTCATGATGTGATGTTGTTGTGTTGATCCATATGTGTGGTATGATGGGTGCATGTGGTGTGTGAAGTGGTGCGCAAAGCTTAGGTTTCAACTTGGCTTGTTCTTCCAAAACTAGGTTTCAACAAAACACTTCTTCTTTAATTCTTTTAGCTCATGTTTTACTTGATCCTTTTCTGATTTAAAAATGTTGGCCTTTTAGTGCTTATTTTTGTGAGTGTGGAGATGTGAAAGAGGGTTTTGGAAAACTGTATTTCTTTGTGTTAAAAACTTCAAAACAGATTTGATAAATCTTTTTGGTGATTATTTTAGTTGCTCAATAAATCCCCTTTTCATTTTTATTATATGTGGCATAATTCACTTATGTCACGTGACATTTTTGTTTTATTTTTGGATCAACTGATTTTGCCTTGTGCATTTTATTGTCTCTGTGTTGTTTTAAATAGAAAAGTACCAGAGAGTTCTTTTCTGTTATCTGGCGCCAGCCTTGTGGGCCTCCTCCCCTCGCCGGCCCAGCTTCTTCTTTCCCTCGCACGGAGCAGCCCAACTCACGCGTCCGTCGTCCTCCTCCTTTCCAGCAAGGCACCGGCCCCATGCGTCAGCCTCTCTCTCTCGTTCCCCTTTCCACCCATGCTCCTCCTCGACGCGCATGGGCGCCGACAGCGCGTACATCTCCTCCTCCTCCTCCTATAAATCCCCTCGACGTGTGGGCCTCTAGGGTTCCTCCTAGCTGCCGCCACCTCCTTTCCATCTTCCTCCTCCCTCTCCCTAGCTTCGTCAGGAGGCGGCCCGAGCTCCTCCTCCTCCATGGCCGACCCCTGTTGATGTTGCGCCATCGATGCAGTCCCTCTTCTTCCTCTCCAATCCTGCAGCTAGGAGACGTCGATCGCCTCTGCTTCCTCGACGTCGACGACAACCCTTCTTCCTCCTCTGCTCCGACGACTGTCCGCAACATCTTCTTCCTCGTCGACCCCTTCTTCCTCTCCGTCAAGCTCGTCCTCCTCGACGAGTGGGTGAGCAGCTGATCTCCTCCTGTTCCCCTGTCAGTAAGATCTCGCCTAGAGACGTAGATGCACGTTGTGGTTCCTCTCTATCACCGGTGCCGCCATGTACGTGGATAGGTCGCCGCAGTGGCCCTCTCATGGATCTTAGGTGTGAAATGGATCCGCCGCCAGTCCCTCTTCCACCCCGCGAGTGGCCCTATTTCAATTTGTAGCGTAGCGCCGGCGGTGACCATCCCCTGTTCCAGCCGCCGTGGTCTGTGGTAGGTTCAGAGGGAGATGCTCAAAAGAGTAACGCGCCCCTCTTTGTTAAGATCCGAACGAGTAGTGAAGTGGTAGGGGGTAGTTTTGTCGAGCGTGTGGTCGTGGGTTTGAGTCCCCGCAAGCGCACCCCCTTTTTGGTTTTATTTCCTGGTACAATAGCGCCACATAGAGGCTTACCCCGCTAGCTTCCCCTGTCCTGTCGAGTAAGTGATAGTGGCGCAGTGGTAGCGAGTGTGGGCAGTACCAGGGGGTCCTGGGTTCGAACCAGAGACTCCCCATATGCAGTTTTGCTCCTTTTTTATTTTCTTTTCCTTTTCTTTTATTCCTTTTTATCATCAGCTAGTTGTTATATCTTGTGGAGATAATTTCACTGAGCTTTCTGTTGTGTCTAGAGTGTAGATGCACATGTGATGAATGTATATGTGTGTGTGTGCTTAGGCATACATGTATGTAGTGATCTTGTAAGTGTGGGTGTGGTAGTTGTGTGTATGTGTGTAAGGAATATGCATGTGAGCATACGTGTGTATGTGTGTCGCTAATGCCACATATTTGTACAAGTGTACACCAACACATGTTTATATGTGTGTGTGCATATGTAGTGTGAGACATGCTATCAAATGTAGGTGGGTATGTGAGTGTATGCATACATGTGGGTGTGTGTGAGTATGTGTGGTGATGTGTTATGGCACACATACATGAGGTCTAACCCTCATGTTCACCATAGCTGTTGTGGGGGTGACATGTGCAAGTGTAGAGGATTGATATAGTGAATACCACATGTGATATGGCACTATTTAGGGTCATATGATTCCATGTAGTTTTTCCTTTCAACTTTGTGTCTTCATGTTGTATGCAAGAACCTAGATATTATATATGTTTTTGGGGTATAATCTTCCAAGGAATCCATTGGTGGAATCACATTTCACTTTGGGGCACTTTCTAGAAATGTCATTATCTGATTTGATGCCTTGTTTAGGTCCCTATATTAAGGGGTGTGTTGAGCCTATGAGGATGGTTCCTTAATGTGGATGTAGTGGGTGAACCCCTCTAGAGCATGGTATTTTTGTTTTATGCTTAGGAGATTGTATGTGCAAGTTGTGCCTTGTCAAAGTAGACATATGGCTGAAATTGTCAACTTGGTGAAAATCTGTGATTTTCACCAAGTCTGAGAAACTTGTGTTATTTTCTTCCCTTGTTGTTGTGGGTGCAAAAGCTCATGTGTTGCGAATCAGCCCTTGCAATCAACTAGAGAGTTGGAGCTTTTGTGCTTGTCTAGCTCTGTGTTAAATTTCATGCACTTTCACTTCCTGTAGATATTATTTCGGAGGCTGTCAAAATGCTTCAGAGCATAAGCAGCTGGTGAAAATCTGAGATTTTCACTAAGTCCCAGAAATCTGTTGTTTTTGTCCAAGTTAGTGCATGTAGATATTTTTGTCTGTGGCTCCTTTGTATTATCTTGTTGCTCAGGCTTGTATAGCTTTTGAATAGATTTTTCCACATATCTTGGTTGGCACATTTTGGTGGCTGTAGGTACCTTGCATGTTGCTCACAAACTGCTATGATGTTGTTTTGGACGGATTGCATGTTTTAGTTGTTTTGAAGCTTGTGTTAGTATTGTTGGTGGTGTGGTGTGATTCCAATCACCACCCCACCTATATTTGTTTGTTTGATCATGTGGCAACCTGGGAACACCAGAAGAGTGCCATTGGAGTGTGCTTGTGGTGGAGTTGAACCGTAGGACTCCATATCTTGTTTCGTAGTTTCCGGTTGATCGGTAGCTCCTTCTCTACGTTCTTTATATGCTTTTGCATCGTTTTCTCATGATGCACTTCTTCACGCCATCCTCATGCATGTAAATATAGCTTAGTGTGAAGTTTAGTCCAGAAGTTTATCTTCTCTTCTCATGCATATGCAAGTGACTAGAATAGAGATGCATGCTTCATTCTCATCTCATGCATCAAGTGTTTGGTTCATCATGTTGTGTTGGTGTTCATTGGCTGTTATTTTTATCTTGGGTAGCAACTGGATTTGAGAGCGAGTACGTGGATTCTGGAGAGTACGTGCAGGACGAACAAGAGCGGTTCCAAGCTGAAGACATCACATGCAAGATGACCGTGACCTTGATACCGTTTCTAGCTTGGTTATGCTTAGATTCACGTTTTCTTCCATATATGCTCGATGCCTACCACTTGATATAATTGCCTCCTGATATTTCCATGAAACCCAAACACCTTCCCCTCCTAGGTAATGTTGTTTGGCTAAGTAGGCTTGCTCAACTTCTAATGTTAGCTTTGCTAGTTGCACGTGCCAGCTATCTCATGTGTTAACATGAGTATTTTGATATCATTATGTTTAACCTGCTATTTAATTAATGCACCTATATACTTGGTAAATGACGGAAGGCCTAGCCTTTTGCCGGGTGATTTGTTTCGGCTATCGGTGTTTGATTCCATAACTGATCGCTCCTAACATGGTCGGGGTTGTTATGGGGACCCCCTAGATAAATCGTGTAGTGTTAAGGCTTGTCCGGCAGGACCCAACATTGGTGTTAATTTGCTAATCACCTAATAATAATTTGCATAGGGAATAGCTACCCCAACGATTTAAACAACAACCCGGGCTAGTGCTCCTCATGATTGTTGGTCCAAAAGTGGACAGACTGCGGGGCCACCACAGGGAAACTTAAGGTTTAGTTCCTTATGGCTTTTCCATCCGTCGTGTCCTGAGACTAAGATACGCGGATCTTATCGGGGTAGTCGACACGACGGGAGGTACTGCTAGGTTCGTCTTACCTTAGCGATATATCTTGCGTATAGGAATCCCGGTAAGACTTTGGGTCTCCCCAGAGTTGAGGTTTTCCTCTAAGGAATCCGACGACATCACGAGATTCGTGATAGAGGTTTACTTTGCGGCCGGTGACTGTTTGTGATGGACTAGTTGGAGCACCCGTGCAGGGTTAAATCTTTCGGAAAGCCATGCCCGCGGTTATGTGGCAACATGGATTATTTGCTAACATCCGGTTATAGATAACTTGAACTAACTCCAATAAAACTGCCCACTCTGTGCGTAACCGTGACTGTCTATTTCGAAGACCTCTCTTCGATCGGGAACAAGGTGGCGTTATGTTTGACGTAAGTAGGTGTTCAGGATCAATTAGTGAGCATCTAGTATTCGACCGCTCGCGTAGACCACCACGTCTATATCTTTGATCTTCGTAAGTTAGCCTCCATAAATTCTTAGGATGCTGCAACCTAAACACTGAACTTTCCTCACCTAATAACTTGACTACTTTCGGTACCAAGGTCATCGATTGTTGAGTCCCTGTGGCTCACAGATTACTTCAACACCAACAACAGGTACAGGTACGCCCGACGCAGGTGATCCAGATGGCACGCAGCTGGCGTGGTAGTACGATGAGGAGAATGACCGCCTGTACATGAACTATCCAGAAGACTGAGGCCGTGGTCGTGATCGTGGGCAAGCATGCGGGATAGCATAGTCTTTTCCTTGTGTTATGTAGTCCGTAGTGGAACTACCTTGTCTTAATAAATGTGTGGAGGTAACTCTGATATTATCTATGTGAGATGGCAAATGCATGCCCTATTTGTTAATCTTAAATTATGTATGTTCTATGTTTATCTCGCTTGCGAAACGCTTAGATGCGCTTCTTTCCCTTTTGGGGCATCGCCCCCCAAATAGGAAAAGATCGCATCTAAGTTGTTACAGGATCCCTGCAGGAGTAGATCATCACCACCACCGGAGAGCCTCACGCTGCCGGAGAACTCATCTACTTCTCTGTCTCTCTTGTTGGATCAAGAAGGCCGAGATTGTCATCGATTTGTACGTGTGCTGAACGCGGAGGTGTCGTCCATTCGGTGCTAGATCGGAACGGATCGTGGGACGACGGTGATTTGAATCATGAAGCTGTACCACTATATCAACCGCGTTTCTTAACACTTCCCGCTTAGCGATCTGCAAGGGTACGTGGATCTAATCTCCTCTCGTAGATGTCCATCACCATGATAGGTCTTCATGTGCGTAGAAATTTTTGTTTCCATGGAACGTTCCCCGACACAGGACAGGTTACACGGGTCAGCCATCCTACATGGTTGGCCAATCCGGTTGTAGTGCACAAGGCGAATGGGAAGTGGCGGCTCTGTATCGACTTTACTGATGTCGATAAAGCTTGCCCAAAAGACCCTTTTCCCTTGCCACACATCGACCAGATTGTCGACTCCACTCTTGGTTGCGATTGGATGTCCTTCCTCGACGCTTACTTAGGGTATCACTAGATTTGTATGGCCGAGGAAGATGAAGAGAAAACCGCTTTCATCACCCCCTGTGGCATGTACTGCTTCGTACGAATGCCTTCGGGTTGAAGAATGTCGGTTCCACCTTTGCAAGAGTGGTCCAAATTGGTTTTGAGCCCCAACTCCACAGGAATCTAGAAGCCTACATGGACGACATAGTGGTCAAGACCAAGGACATATCAACACTCATGCATGATCTGGAAGAGACATTTGCCAACCTGCGCAAAATCAACCTCAAGCTCAACCCCGAAAAGTGCGTCTTCGGTGTCCCATCCGGCAAGCTTGTCGGGTTCTTTGTGTACCACCGTGGGATCGAAGCTAACCCCGACAAGATCAAGGCCATTGAACAGATTGAGGCACCGAAGCGCGTCAACGATGTGTGATGCCTAGCCGGCTGCGTAGCTGTCCTGAGCAGGTTCATTGCGACGTCTGTCAAACGTGCCCTGCCCTTCTTCAAAATATTTAAGAAGGCAGGACCAATGGAATGGACCTCTGAGGCGGAACCAGCGCTATAAGACCTGAAGATATACTTTTCCTTTGTGCCAATCCTGGTAGCGCCTAAACCACAAGAGCCACCGCTCCTATACCTAGTGGCAACCAACCAAGTGGTTAGCACTGCCCTGGTGGTGCAGAGGGAAGGCGGCGAAGATACGCGAGCAAAGGCAACGCCATTGGATGAGGAAGTACAGACCTGCAATCAAGGACCCTCGGCAGAGTCCGGGAGCGATCAAGAGAAACCCCCGCCAGCAGGCGGGCTAGTGCAGAAGAAGAAGATGGTGCAGCGCCCGGTCTATTTCGTCAGTTCCCTCTTGCAGGGGGCAGACCACGATACTCCGGAGTGCAAAAAATGCTTTTCGGCCTCCTCATGGCCTCGAGAAAGTTGCACCACTACTTCTAAGCACACGGGATCACCATCATCACTCGCTTTCCGCTCCAAAATGTTTTGCGGAACCCCGATGCAACTGGCAGCATCGTGGAGTGGGCGTTGTAGTTGTCCAGCTTCGGCCTAAAGTTTGAAAGCACATCAAGCATCCAAAGGAGGGCCTTGGCGGAGTACATTGTCGAATGGACCCCGACGCCGGACGACGAAATACCAGAATCAAACCTCCGGAGCAAGGAGTCCAACCAAGAATGAATCATGTATTTTGATGGAGCATTCTCACTACAAGGTGCTGGATCCAGCGTGCTGCTAGTTGCGCCTACTGGAGAACACCTCAAGTACGTAATCCACATGTACTTTCCCCGGGAGAAGTCAACAAACAACACCACCGAGTACGAAGGACTACTTGCCGGCCTCAGGATCACGACAGATCTGGGGATCAGGAACCTCATCGTCAGAGGAGACTCACAACAAGTAGTTCGACAGGTCAACAAGGACTACCAGAGTCCATTGATAGAGGCTTACGTGGAGGAAGTGAGAGAGTTGGAAGAGCGCTTCGACGGTCTGCACACGGAGCACATCCCTTGTGCCAAGAATACCATCGCTGACGACATGTCGAAGCGTGCAACCCTTAAGTTGCGTGTGGAACCAGGAACTTTGGTGCTACGACTGACTCAACCCTCCGGAATGCCATCGACCAAGCCGGACAAGAGAAGGAAGCTAAGATCCGGAAATTACTTTCCGGCAGACCTACCACGGAACCTCGGCAAGTATCTTTCCGGAGAGGAAATTGGGAAGGAGATACCGAGCCTGCCGGGAAGGATGCCATCCCGGCAGAGGATATGATTTTTGTCCTTGCCCTAGAACCTCTGGCTCCGGCATGGGCGTAGCACATGGTCCGGTACCTCGGAACGAGGGACCTGCCTGAAGAGCAGGAAGAAGTAGAAAGAGTAACCCGTCAGTCCAGCATGTACCAGTTCGTGGATGATACCCTCTACAGAAAACAACTAAACAGCGTGCACTGAAATATATCCCCCAAGAGAAAGGACTAGAGCTGTTGGCCGAGATACATGGGGGGATAAGTGGCTCCCACATAGGGTCAAGAGACCTTGTCGGCAAGGCATTCCGTCAAGGCTTCTTCTCGCCCACAGCCCTACAGGATGTGACTGCACTAGTAACCAAGTGCGAAACAAGCTAGTTGCATTCAAGCAAGCTTCATCAACTAGCCCAAGCTCTCCAGACGATCCCTCTCTCCTGGCCATTCTCCGTCTGGGGGCTCGAAATTCTCGGCCCTTTCCCCGCGCTGCCGGGGGCTTTGAGTATTTGTATGTTGCAATTGACAAGTTCACAAAGTGGCCAGAGGTGGAATCAGTGAGAAAGCTGAAAACCCAATCAGCCGTCAAGTTCTTCAAAGGAACTGTCTGCCGTTTCGGTGTCCCGAACAGAGTCATCACGGACAATGGCACTCAGTTCACGAGCCGTGCCTTCATGCAGTACGCCCAAGACCTCGGCAGCAAAATATGCTTCGCCTCTATTTCCCATCCAAGGAGCAATGGTCAAGCTAAAAGAGCAGACGTCGAAGTACTGCGGGGGCTCAAGACAATAACTTATGACAAGCTACGAAAGCATGGAAAGCACTGGATTGATGAACTGCCTACGGTTCTTTGCTCGATGAGAATGATGCCAAATCGAGCCACCGGCCAGACACCCTTGTCCCAGATCTACGGGGAGGAGGCAGTTCTTCCCACAAACTCACTTATGGGTCACCTCGAGTGCTCGCTTATGATGAGCTTGAGCAAGAGCAATTGCGTCAGGATGATGCGGTGCTCCTCTAGGAGACCCGGATTCAGGTGGTTGTGCGAGCCACTCGCTATCAGCAAGCCTTGCATCGCTATCATAGCCGCAAGGTCAGAGCCAGAAGTCTTGAGGAAGGCGACCTTGTTGTTTGGCACGTTCAGTCGGCCAAGAATTCAATCAAGTTGACACCAAAATGGGAAGGCCCATATCGGGTAGTACGAGTCACCAGGCTCGGCGCTATCCGCCTGGAGACCGAAGATGGCACACCGGTGACCAATTCATGGAACATTGAACATCTTTGAAAGTTCTACCCATAGGGAGAGGCTGTCGGGTCTACCGGCGGTCACCTTTTGTACAAGTCTTGCCGAATTTGCATGTAATTCTTTGTACAAAGCCAAGGTGAGCAGTTGAATAAAGCATAGCGTTCCGCATCATCATTTAGATTTTCATGTTAGATCATGTGCATACATAATCTATGATTTTGTGAAACGCCTAAACTAATGGACTGTGAAGGTCCCAACACCTATTTTATCTTCTTTCTTTGTCCTAAAAGACAGATGCAACCCCGCGCACAACTTTGCCGGGGGGAAAGATAGTGGGGACGCCCACAACAGCGGAAAGGACAACGACAATCTACTAGAGGCAGAAAGAAGCAGCGTAGCCTAGAGATAACTTGCGGAAACTTTAAGTAAGTCATCAAGTAGATACAACATTCCCCTTTACGTCTCATCGACACGTTTGTATGAAAACCTATGCGCGAGGGAACTCCGTCGCGAGCCTCCTAAGCGTTTCCTCGAAGCGCACTCGATAACTTCAGCGGCCCGCCCTGTGTGCCCCTTCTGCTTAAAGAGCGCGATCGATAACCTATGGGAAAGCCCAGAGGGAGGCAGGGCGTCTTGCCGGCAGTGACGACTCCGGCAAGAGCCACCTCTCAGAGCGCTTACGACAAGGCCAGTTCAGCCAACAATTCCCCAGCGAAACACTAGGACAAGCCATACAAAAAGAGCAAAAGAGGGAGATAGTGCTTGTCAAGAACATCAAATAATTACAATACTAACAGTTGAACAAGATACAACAACTCTTGATTGAAAATTGAAGCGACTAGAAGAACATAAGAATTAATCCCCGCGTGGACCTTGCGCCCTCTTGATCTGGTCCACCTTGTCAACGATGGGCATGACCAGGTTCTCGAGTTCCTTGAGGTTCGCCTCTTTAGGCAAATGCCATAGGGTGAGATCGATGTCGGGATTCTTGTACGCCAGCTTGGTGAGGACCTTCAGAAGGGTGCCCCGGCACAACCTCCGGGACTCGTTCGACAGGCGCGCTGCCTCACCGGCTTGGATCTGTTTCAAGGCATCGGTCACGGATACATCTCCGTCGTATCTATAATTTTTGATTGTTTCATGCCAATATTATACAACTTTCATATACTTTTGGGAACTTTTTATACTATTTTTGGGACTAACATATTGATCCAGTGCCCACTCCCAGTTCCTGTTCGTTGCATGTTTTTTGTTTCGCAGAATATCCATACCAAACGAAGTTCGAACGCAATAAAAAAACTACGGCCATTTTTTATGGAATATGTATGCTTTTTGGGAAGAAGAATCAACGCGAAACGATGCCCGAGGGGGTCACAAGCCCAGGAGGCGCGGCCCCCCTAGGGCGCGCCTGGAAGGCTTGTGACCAATCCCTAAGGCGGTTAGGGGCCTTCTTTCGCCGCAAGAACACTAATATACGGAAGAAAATCGTGTTAACATTTCAGGCCAATCGGAGTTACAGATCTCTGGGAATTTAAGAAACGGTGAAAGGCAGAATATGGGAGCACCGAAACAAAAGGACAGAGAGAGAGATCCAATTTCGCAGGGGCTCTCGCCCCTCCGCCGCCATGGAGATGATGGACCAGAGGAGAAACCCTTCTCCCATCTAGGGAGGAGGTCAAGGAAGAATAAGAAGAAGGGGAGCTCTCTCTCCCCCTCTCTCCCGGCGGCGCCGGAACGCCGCCCGGGACATCATCGTGTGACGGCGATCTACACCAAAACCTCCGTCATCTTCACCAACACCTCCATCACCTTCCCCCGTCTATATTAAGCGGTCCACTCTCGCGCAACCCGCTGTAACGTATACTTGAACATGGTGCTTTATGCTTCATATTATTATCCAATGATGTGTTGCCATCCTATGATGTCTGAGTAGATTTTCGTTGTCCTATAATTTTCTTGTGGTTATGTTCTTGTCCTTTGGTTCCCATCATATGAGCGTGCGCATGGATCACACCATAAGGTTAGTAGTATGTCGATAGGACTATGTATTAGATGGCAAGGGTGACAGAAGCTTCAGCCTAGCATAGAAATTGATGTATACGGGATTGAAGGGGGACCAATATATCTTATTGTTATGGTTGGGTTTTACCTTAAAGATTGTTAGTACTTGCGGATGCTTGCTAATAGTTCCAATCATAAGTGCATAGAATTCCAAGTAAGGGATGACATGCTAGCAATGACCTCTCCCACATAAAACTTGATATCGGTCTAGTAACGTAGTCAATTGCTTAGGGACAATTCCGAAACTCCTACCACCACTTTTCCACACTCGTTAAACTAACGTAATTTTTTCTTTATATAACCAGTCCCTAGTTTTTATTCACGTGTTCTTTGTTTTCTTGCAAACCTATCCTATCACACCTACAAAGTACTTCTAGTTTCATACTTGTTCTAGTTAAAGCGAACGTAAAGTGTGCGTAGAGTTGTATCCGTGGTCGATAGAACTTGAGGGAATATCTGTCCTACCTTTAGCTCCTCGTTGGGTTCGACACTCTTACTTATCGAGAAAGGCTACAATTGATCCCCTATATTTGTGGGTTATCAAGACCTTTTTCTGGCGCCGTTGCCGGGGAGCAATTGCCTGGGGTTAATATTCTCATGTGTGCTTGTTTGATTTATCACTAAGTAGATAATTTGCCGGGGAGCAATAGCCTGTGGTTAATTTTCTATTCTAAGTTGTTCTCTATCTTTAGTTATGGATATGGAACACGAAATACCAAAAAAATTAGGTGTACTTGCTACTCATGGAGATGGGGAACCTCCTAAAACCCTCGATGCTCATTATGTGGAA
Source organism: Hordeum vulgare subsp. vulgare (assembly GCF_904849725.1). NCBI lineage: Eukaryota > Viridiplantae > Streptophyta > Magnoliopsida > Poales > Poaceae > Hordeum > Hordeum vulgare. Next base: position 273,862,690 of record NC_058521.1, on the reverse strand, counting down.
AATATTATGCACTTCTTTAATAATCCCAAGAAAACCCCATTAAATTATATAAGGGGATACACGTTTGAAAGGATCGATATGGTTGACTAGAGGGGGGTGAATAGGCAACAACCACTTTTTAATTAATCTTAGCAAGTTAGGGTAAACAACATACGGGTTCACAAAAATAACAACAATGGGGTGAACCGTAATGAAGCTAACAACAAGAGCTACCAATACAAGTAAGAGATAGACAACAACATAAGCATACACAAAGTAAAGGTTAGAGATAACCATAAGTGGAACCAATGAAGACGAGGATGTGTTACCGAAGTTCCTTCCCTTTGACAGGAAGTACGTCTCCGTTGGAGTGGTGTGGAGGCACAATGCTCCCCAATAAGCCACTAAGGCCACCGTATTCTCCTCACGCCCTCGCACGATGCAAGGTACCGTGATTCCACTATAGGTGCCCTTGAAGGCGGCGACCGAACCTTTACAAAGAAAGTTGGGGCAAACTCCACACAAAGCTTGGAGGCTCCCAATAAGACCACGAAGCTTCACCACAATGGAATGTGGCTTTGAGGTGACCTCAACCGTCTAGGATGCTCAAACACCCAAGAGTAACAAGATCCGGAAGGGATTGATGGGGGAATCAACTTTTCTCTTGGTGGAAGTGTAGATCTAGGCCTTCTCAACCAATCCCTAAAGAATCAACAAGTTTGATTGGCTAGGGAAAGAGATCGGGCACTTTTGAGCATAGGGAGCAACAATGGAGCTTGGGATGGTAAGAGATAAGGTTCCACAGCTAGAAGAACCCCTTATATAGTGGGGGGGGGAATCCAACCGTTTTCCCACTCACAGCCCGTGCCTAGCGGTACTACCGCTGGACGCAGCGGTACTACCGCTGGGCCCATATTAGTGCATAAGCACTACCGGGCCAACCACCGCCAAGAAAGTCTTCACAAAAAGGTCCATCAAAGTACAACCGCTAGGAAGGCGGTACTAAGCTCCTGGAGCGGTACTACTGCTGACCAGGGGCGGTACTACCGCCAGCAAGCGGTACTACCGCTAGCACTCCAGCGGTACTACCGCTAGGGCTAGCGGTACTACCGCTAGGCACAGCGGTAGTACCGCTGAGGGACCATTTGCAAAGAAGAGATAAACACAACGGCGGGAGCCACTCCAAAGTTGCAGGCAAGGGGGAAAGGAGATAAATTGTGTGCATGCAAAATTGATTCCACCCAAACCTTTCCACTACGGGTCCCCTCTTAATAGTACAGCGTTCCTATGACTCAAATAAAGAGAATTGTAGAGTAGACCGTGCCTCTGTTCCATGAAAGAGGGGGCGAGTCATCTTGTGCCGTTGACGTGTGTTATCTGAAATCTTAACACACACGGTTAGTCCTTTGCGGTACTGTCATCAATCACCAAAATTACTTAGGCATAAACTATGCCCTAAAAATCTCCCCCTTTTTGGTGGATTGATGACAATACCGGATTTGCACAGTGAATAACATGTGAACAAAAAGATAGAGATATATGAAAATAAGGATCATATGACTCACAATATATGATGGAAATAAATCTCACACTAGTTCATCTCTCACGTCACACAAAGCAAAGATAGCAAATAGAAGCAAACCAAGTTCAAAGCAAACACGAAAGATAAGCAAAGCTAAGCAAAGTTCAACTCTCAGATCCAGCTCCTCGACTCTCTCCCCCTTTGGCACAAGACACCAAAAAGGGGCACACCTAACGACACAGGTGGTTACTCCTCATCCTCATCATCCCCAGACCTGTCCGTTGCATCTGGATCGACCTGCTCCTCCTGAGTGTCCTCCTCCTCCTCAGCATCAGACCACTGATAACCTTGAGCCCGCATCCAAGCAGACTCTGGAGTGATGTTGTCCTCTGAGCCGCTGGAGATCTCAACATAAAGTGTCATCAGGACACACTTGTGCCTCTGACGGTTCTCCTTCTCGGCCACATGAGTCTGATACTGTCCCTTAGCCTACATACAGAAGAGAGTCTTCATTTTATCCTGTAGTTTCACCGCCTAGGATGGCATAGCAGACGAGCGGGACTGAGAAGCGGTGCCTCTGTCAGCAGCAGTCTCTGTGTCAATGTCCATGTGCTGAGATGAAGTTGATGGGTTGGCCCATTTGTCCTTGATGCGGAGCTTGATAGGGTGGTGCACAAAGTAATCAGCCTGAAGGTGGAACTCCTCAAGCGGATAAGTGTCTTTCCACTTTTGGCGAATATAGGCAAACAAGTAGGGCCCGTAGATGGGAACCTTGCGCATCATGATGTAGTTCCAGAGCTCAGTGAACATGACGTCAGAAATATCGAGAGGGACAGACTCCTTAGTCATAGCCTCCTCACAAAGCAGAAGCATCTCAGCCAGAGAACCCTGCACCTCGTCGAAGTTGCCAATGCGAGGGCAGAGGGTGTTGCGGAAGATCCGATGCATGATATCCAAATGCCTGGGGAGCACACCCTTCTTCACACAAAGTTGCTGCAACCTGTCCTTGGCGGAGGCCCTATCAGTGGAAGCTGCAGCATGAGGATGCGACCCAATCGGCGTGTCAGCTCCCTGAAAGTCGACCTTGAGAAATGCCATGAATTCATGGCAGGAACATGTCATCTTCTGAGTACCGGTCATCCAAACCAGGGTGCTCTCATCATCAGGCGAGAAGTGAACCATGACATAGAACTGGGCGACAACATCTGGATCAAAGTCTTTCTTGAAGGAGATGATCTCCTTAATGCCCAGCTTGTCAATCAAAGAGAGAGTGTCACCAAAGTAATCCAGGTTTCGCTGAAGGTGAGCCAAGTCAATCCACTGAACTGGAACAAAACTCTTCTTCAAATGCTTGATGATGTCACGATAGATCCTGCAGTGATCCGTTGCCCAAACATGCTCGACATCCCTGATCACAGCCTTCTCTTGGAGATAGTGATTTTTGGTGCGGAACCGCAGAAAGTCCTTAGGGAGCATAGTGCGAACGTTGACCCCCTTGTCCGTGTGAGCGGCCTTCTTGAAAGACTTCTTTTTGGGTTGCAGACCGGAAGTGGCAGAGCCCTTTGGAGCCTTCTTGAAATGCTTCGACTGGGTGTCCCGTGGAGGGTTCGAGCGGCGAGAACCACCTGTCACACACAAGACACACACCGAAAAAGAGCGACAGAAGGAGTCAAGGCAATGACCAAAAAGAGGCATAAAAGTAAGTCACATTGCCAAGCAAATGAAAAGAAAAAATATCCTCCTGGCGGTAGTACCACTACTCCTGGCGGTAGTACCACTACCCGTGGCGGTAGTACCGCTACCTCTCGCGGTAGTACCGCTAGGGGTTGACTTTGAGATCTGAATATGAAAAAGGACCCATAGAGACGGCTAGATTGGATTTACGAGGGCCATGGGTACTGTGTATAATCACTAAACACACCACCACAACCCTAACAACATGAGGATCACAAGAATCATCTAAGAAAAACCATGCCTAGTGAAGAGGATTCATGTTTTAGATCTAATCCAAAATAGAAGAAGTGCTTGATCTAAAACATGAAGAACCTAGGGCATGGCAATATAAAGGAAATGAATCATAGGACCTACACTCCCCTCGAATATCTCCTTCATTCCAACCAAGAACAAAGCACAATACCATAGACATGGATCCAAAACACCAATCCTCCTAACCCTAGAACAAGAAAACATCATCCAAGAGAGCAGAGGGAGGAGCTTTACCGGAGTCCATGGCACTTGGTGGAGGAAGGAGAAGTGGGGCAAACCCTCCAACTCAACAGAGAGAAGGGGCTCCACGGATAGAGATCCAAATAGGGGGATTTCGGGGTTGGAGAGGGAGGAGCCACGAGGAAGAAGAAAAAGGCAGGAAGAACGGGCTCCCCCTCCTTTATATAGCCCAAGGGGTACGGGCCAGCGGTAGTACTGCTGTGGTCCTAGCGGTAGTACCGCTACCTGGCGGTAGTACTGCTGGCTGCTGCGGTAGTACCGCTGGGGTCCTGGCGGTAGTACCGCTCCCCCTTGAGACAGCCCTAAAATGTCCTAGTTAGGTCGTGGTAGATTGGGGTCCTGGCGGTAGTACCGCTACCCCTGGCGGTAGTACCGCTGGGGTCCTAGCGGTAGTACCGCTACAAATGTCACAACGAGACATAGGAGATGAGAAAGACGTGGGCAAATGACAAGTTAGAGAAAATAAGAAGAAAACACCAACAAGATATACTAACTTGTCATTTTGTATCCTTTCTTCCATATGAGAGAAAGGTGGGGGCGGTTGCTGAGGACACCTATGTTTGAGACAAAGGTATGAGACCGCGAATAATTATCCTTGGGTTCATGACCAACGCTCGTCTTTGAAGCAAAAGTGCCATTTGGCAATGGCTAAAGTGAAAGACTAGATCGATTTATGCATAATGGGGGGAGGAAGAGTTCATTGAGAGAACAACACTCCCCCTATGTCCATGCCTACATCTAGAACAAGATAGAATGCATAGTAAGGTGCAACGTGCCTAGCTTCAATCCACATTACTTGAATCAATGATATTTAGCTCATGCCTTCACTCCCGGAACCTTGCTTCATCTAGGGGCTTAGTGAAAATATCTGCAAGTTGCTCTTCAGCGTGGATGAAGGGAACCTCAATATCACCTAGCTTGATATGTTCACGAATGAAGTGATGGCGAATATCAATATGCTTGGTCTTGCTATGTTGCACTGGGTTGAGGGAAATCTTGATAGAACTTTGATTGTCACATAGAAGAGGCACTTTGTCACAAGTGACACAGTAATCCTTTAAAGTTTGCCTCATCCATAGCAATTGTGCACAACAACTTGCAGCTGCCACATACTCAGCTTCGGTGGATGATAGTGAGACACAATTCTGCTTCTTGGAAGACCAACTTACCAGTGAGCGACCAAGGAATTGGCATCCTCCAGAAGTTGACTTCCTCTCCACACAATCTCCTGCCCAATCTGAGTCAGAATAGCCTAATAGGTTGAAGTTTGCTCCTTTGGGATACCATAAGCCAAAGTTTGGGGTATGAGCCAAATATCGAAAGATTTGCTTAGAAGCCATATAATGACTTTCTTTTGGTGCCGATTGAAACCGTGCACATATCCCTACACTCAACATAATATCTGGTCTAGATGCACAAAGGTAAAAGAAGGATCCAATCATGGAGTGATATACCTTTTGATCCACTCCTTTACCATTGGGATCACTGTCAAGCTTGTATCTTGTTGGCATGGGGAACTTGACCGGCTTGACATCTTCAAGCTCGAACCGTTTGAGCATGTCTTGAGTGTACTTGGCTTGTTTGATGAAGGTCCCTTCTAGGCCTTGTTTAATCTCGAAGTCGAGGAAGAACTTCAACTCTCCCATCATGGACATCTCAAATTTCTCGGTCATTAGTGCAGCTAATTCTTCATTGAAAGAAATGTTAGGAGAGCCAAAGATAATATCATCAACATATAGTTGGCAAATGAACAAATCCCCTTTAACCCTCTTAGTAAAAAGAGTGGGATCTATCTTCCTAATTTCAAACCCACGATCTTGTAACAACTCAGTGAGATACTCATACCACGCACGTGGGGCTTGTTTAAGGCCATAGAGTGCCTTATTAAGTTTGTACACATGATTGGGGAGCTTGGGATGTTCGAATCCTGGGGGTTGTTTGACATAGACCAACTCATGTAAAGGACCATTAAGAAAGGTACTTTTCACATCCATTTGTTGTAATTTGAAGTTATGATGAGAAGAAAATGCAAGCAACATGCGAATAGATTCTAGACGAGCAACAGGGGCAAAGGTTTCACCGTTGTCGATACCCTCGACTTGGGAGTAGCCTTGAGCCACCAATCTTGCCTTGTTTCGAATCACAATCCCATTGGCATCTTGCTTGTTCTTGAATACCATTTGGTCCCGATGACATTATGTTCCTCCGTTGGCCTTGGCACTAAATCCCAGACTTGGTTACGCTCGAAGTTGTTAAGTTCTTCAAGCATGGCCTTAAGCCAATCCTCATCATCGAGCGCTTCCTGTACCTGTTGAGGTTCACAATACGAAACAAACGCGTGCTGCTCACAATAATTCCAAATCTGTTGACGGGTGGATACTCCCCTTTTTAAACTGCTAAGTACATTCTTCATAAGATGTGACTTGACTCTCACCTTGTTCGCAATCTTGGGAGCTCGACGCTCCAAGGGTTCTTCATTGGATAACTGGGGAGCATCTACTTGTTTACTTTGCTTGCCCTTGCGTCTTGAGCCTCCCTTGGCACCGGCTGTTGGTGCTGCAGAAGGGAATTGTGAGTCAGTATCCTGATCATCTTGACTTTCGACTTGAGCAGGTTCACTTGTTTGTCCTTGTACTTGTGGTTGCTCCTGATCTTGATCTTGTGCTTCTACTTGGTCTGGATCTTGTGGTTGCACTTGATCTTGATCATGAGCAGGTTCGGAACCTTGGGTAAGTTCTTGAATATCATGGGACACATCATCAGTGTTGGGCAATTTATCTTGACCTTGAGCTTGTTCATTTTGTTGATAGTCTTCTCTTTGTTCATCGGAAGTGTGTGGGTTGTGGGGGTGATGGCTCCATTTGAGTAGAGCATTGTCCTTCTCCTTCGACCACAAGGGGTTCCTCAATGGGGAGTATTTTACCAATCCCCATTCTTCTTATGGCTTGGGGAGGAATTTCATCACCTACATCACAAAGACCACTTTGCTCCACTTGGGAGCCATTATTTTCATCAAACTCCACGTTACACGTCTCCTCAATGAGTCCAGTGGAATTGTTGCGGACACGGTAAGCATGAGAGTTTGTAGCATAACCAACAAAGATGCCCTCATGTGCTCTAGAATCAAATTTAGCTAAACGTGCACCTTTCTTGAGAATGAAACACTTACAACCGAATACCCGGAAGTACTTGAGATTGGGTTTGTTTCTAGTTAGAATCTTATATGGAGTCTTGTTCAGGCCTTTGCGGATATAGAGCCGATTGGACGCATGACATGCTGTGTTGATGGCTTGTGCCCAAAAGTTATATGGAGATTTGAATTCCGCCATCATTGTTCTTGCAGCGTCTATCAAGGTCCGGTTCTTCCTTTCTGCCATGCCATTTTGTTGAGGGGTATATGGTGCTCAATATTGATGTTTTATTCCCTCATCACCTAGAAACTCATCCAAGGTGTAGTACTTGAACTCGGTGCCGTTGTCACTTCTAATCATCAAGATCTTTGCTTCATGTTGACATTGAGCTTCATTAGCAAAGTTGATGACAGTTTGTTGAGTTTCACTCTTCCTTTTGAAGAAATATACCCAGGTGTATCTTGAGTAGTCGTCAACAACCACCAAGCAGTACTTTCTGCCTCCAATACTATCAAATGATGGAGGGCCGAAAAGATCCATATGGAGGAGCTCCAATGGCCTCTTAGTGTAAATGAGAGTCGTTGGACGATGAGCAGTTTCATGAATCTTTCCTTCAATGCAGGCACTGCAAGCACGATCTTTAGCAAAACTCACATTTGTTAGTCCACGAATATGGTCCCCTGTTAAAAGAATTTGCAAAGGTCTCATATTGACATGAGCTAATCGGCGATGCCAAAGCCAGCCCACATCAACTTTAGCCATTAAACACGTCGCGGTCTTAGTGAGTCGCTTTGAGAAATTCACCACATAAAGACCATTTTTGACATATCCAACATAGGCTACTTTAAGACTCTTGCTCCACAGGAGGACCACAGTATCAAGATTAAAGAATGTGGAAAAACCCATAATTGGAAGTTGACGAACCGAAATTAAATTGTAGGCAAGAGACTCAACAAGCATGACCTTCTCAATAGATAACTCTTGAGAGACGACCACCTTACCAAATCCCAATACCTTTGACGAGGATGCATCGGCGAATTGGACATGGGTGGGCATAGATGGAGAAGGATGCAAATCCACCACGAAGTCCTTGCTTCCGGTCATATGATTTGTTGCTCCACTATCGAGCAACCATGATACCCCACCGGAAGCAAACTCCTGCAATAGATCAAGGCTTGGTTTTAGGTACCCATTTTTTAATGGGTCCTTTCATGTTAGAGAGAAGGGTCTTAGGAACCCAGATAGCCCATTCAATGTACTCATAGTAGGAACCAACAAATCTGGCATAAACATGCCCATCACTAGCACGACATAAGACATAAGAAGAATTGAGTTTGTCGGCTGTGTTAGTAGGAATGGTTTTGCCCTTCTTGACGTTTCCATCGTCCACCTTGTTCCTGTTCACCTCCTGAGTCCCTTCACCCTCTTTGACAAAGATTTCCATGAGGGTAGGAGATCGTTTGTTCCTGTTCCTCCTTTTTCCTTTTGACTTGGAGGTAAGTCCAAGTCCCCCCTTTCCTACAACACCCTTTTGAGTGCTCAAGAGGTCGTTCAGGCTCTTCTCACCTTGTATGCATGCCACAAGGCCCTTCTCAAGTTTCTCCTTTAACTTGGCATTTTCCTCCACAAGATGTGCATGCTCACAACAAGGATTAGTTGTACAAGCATTATCAATTAACACAAAGGGGGGACAAGTAGAGATCTCCTTGGTAAGCTATGCTTGGAGTTGATCATGAGACTCTTTCAGAGAGAAATGAACACCTTTCAAGACCTTGTGGGCCTTGTCAAGTGTGTCAAAGTCCACTTTGAGTCTGTCATGGCCAACCCCAAGAGCATACTTCTCAGACTTAAGCATATGAGTAAGAACAGTATCATGATCTAGTTTCTTTTGCATTTTAGCGCAGTCATCGTTGTATGATTCCTCAAGAGCCAAACGAAGAGTGCGCTCCTTTTCTAGAGCAACAGATAATTCAGCAACTTCATCGGCATAGTCACGACTGTGTCCCTGAAGCTCAGAGATGGTCTCCTCATGAGACTCAATGAGGTCATTGGCCTCACCCAGTTGTTCCAAGAGAGCAACAAAGTGCTTCTTGGATTCTCCCTTAATAGCGCACATAAACTTGTCAAGATCATGCTCATTAAGTTCCCCAACATCACTATCATCAACACAATTTAACAATGAAGGAGCAGTAGCGATGTTGGTCTTAATGATGGGGGTTACCTGATTGATACGTTTTGCCATGAGGCACTTAGTGATGTGGTTCTCGTTGGGGGCCTTGAAGAGAGACACCTTCTGTGGAGTGGGAGAGGCAATAGCAACAGTTGCCATTGCCACTGTATCATCATCATCGGAAGGGTACTCTTGAAGGGCCACCATCCCCTTTGGGTGGGGTTTCCTCACAAAGTTGTTCTTGATTGGAAATGACTTGGTTTTGTCTTTGCGAATGAGCTTGCCCCCGTTGTCTTCCCTTTTCTCGTAGGGACATCCAGCACGAAGTGGCTCACGTTACCATAGTTATAACATGTCCTCACTCGTTTCTTGGGTTTGAACCCACCCGAGTTGTTCTTGGTGAAGGTGGGTCTTGAGTTCCTCTTGTTGCCCCAGAATTGCCTTGACGCAAGAGCCATGTGCTCATGATAGGCATACTTTATGTCTTCAATGCAGCTCTCCTCTTCCTCATCCTCTTCTTCTTCTTCAAATGTTGCTTTTATAACGCAAGGTTGGGTGAAGTTGTCTTTGAGCGAACATGAGCAAGTGCATTGTCAGCTGTTTCGTTCATGATTGACATTGCAATAAATTCATCCAACACCTCACTGGAAGACAAGGAGTGGAAGTCTGGTCGCTGATGAATGACAGATGACATGGCTTTATTGAAAGGCATGATGGCTTTGAGAAACTTGCGCTTGACCCATGTATCATCCACATCCTTGCTCCCATGATCCTTGAGTGCCACAGCAATAGCAGTCACCCTCCGATAGAGATCACGAGGGTCCTCGTCTTCTTCATCACAAAGTCATCGGCCATATCAAGTATCACTTCATAGTTGGATCGTTGAATGCTTGAGCTTTCCTTGTACAACACCATAATGTGCTCCCAACAATCCTTGGCCAAAGTGAAGGGAAGCAAGTGAGGAAGATCTTCAGGTGGCACTGCGGACTGGAGAATAAACAAAGCGGAGTGATTGTATTGATTGTCTGCATCTTCTCTTGGAGTGAGGTTGCTTGGATCATGGGGATAATATCCTTGCTCGATGATTTTCCACAAATTTGTTGAGCTGTGATTCAAATGAGACTTAATAGAAAATACCCAGTTAGCAAAGTCACCTTTCACAAGCTTAGGAGGAGGACCAACAGGGTTAAGAAGCGGTGTGGGAACGGGTCCTACATAGACCATGGGAGGTGGAACTGAGGCATAGGTTCCAGTCCCATCATTTTCGTGAGATGAGGAAGGTCGGATACCTTTAGCCGCTTCCTTAGAGGAATTGGCCTCCGAATCGGTGATGGTGGGTTTAACCACTAACTTTGGTTCGGGTGTACTTTTAAATCCCTCAATTAACTCTTTAAGCATGGTCTTGACTTCGTTCGTCAAGGACGTCTTGAGGGCGGCCATAGCCGTATTCAATTCGTCCCATGTGACCGAAGTCAAGTCCATGGCCTCGGGTTGCCCATGGGGAATTCCCTCTTCGCCTTCCATACTCTTCGGGTGGTGAAACCCTTAATAAAGAGACATGGCTCTGATACCAATTGAAAGGATCGATATGGTTGACTAGAGGGGGGTGAATAGGCAACGACCACTTTTTAATTAACCTTAGCAAGTTAGGCATACGGGTTCACAAAAATAATAACAATGGGGTGAACCGTAATGAAGCTAACAACAAGAGCTACTAATACAAGTAAGAGATAGACAACAACATAAGCATACACAAAGTAAAGGTTATAGATAACTACAAGTGGAACCAATGAAGACGAGGATGTGTTACCGAAGTTCCTTCCCTTTGACATGAAGTATGTCTCCGTTGGAGCGGTGTGGAGGCACAATGCTCCCCAATAAGCCACTAAGGCCACCGTATTCTCCTCACGCCCTCACACGATGCAAGGTACCGTGATTCCACTATAGGTGCCCTTGAAGGCGGCGACCGAACCTTTACAAACAAAGTTGGGGCAAACTCCACACAAAGCTTGGAGGCTCCCAACAAGACCACGAAGCTTCACCACAATGGAATGTGGCTTCGAGGTGACCTCAACCATCTAGGATGCTCAAACACCCAGGAGTAACAAGATCCGCAAGGGATTGGTGGGGGAATCAACTTTTCTCTTGGTGGAAGAGTAGATCTAGGCCTTCTCAACCAATCCCTAAAGAATCAACAAGTTTGATTGGCTAGGGAGAGAGATCGGGCACTTTTGAGCTTAGGGAGCAACAACGGAGCTTGGGAGGGTAAGAGATAAGGTTCCACAGCTAGAAGAACCCCTTATATAGTGAGGGGGGGGTAATCCAACCGTTTTCCCACTCACAGCCCGTGCCTAGCGGTACTACCGCTGGATGCAGCGGTACTACCGCTGGCTGTAGTGGTACTACCGCTGGGCCCATGGTAGTGCATAAGCACTACCGGGCCAACCACCGCCAAGAAAGTCTTCGCAAAAAGGTCCGTCGAAGTAAAACCGCTAGGAAGGCAGTACTAAGCTCCTCGAGCAGTACTACCGCTTACCAGGGGCGGTACTATCGCCAGCAAGCGGTACTACCGCTGGCTGCAGCGGTGCTACCGCTGGCACTCTAGCGGTACTACCGCTAGGCACAGCGGTACAACCGCTGAGGGACCATTTGCAAAGAAGAGATAAACACAAAGGTGGGAGCCACTCCAATGTTGCAGGCATGGGGGAAAGGAGATAAAGTGTGTGCGTGCAAAATTGATTCCACCCAAACCTTTCCACTACGGGTCCCCTCTTAATAGTACGGCGTTCCTATGACTCAAATAAAGAGAATCGGAGAGTACACCGTGCCTCTGTTCCATGAAAGAGGGGTCGAGTCGTCTTGTGCCGTTGACGTGTGTTATCTAAAATCTTAACACACATGGTTAGTCCTTTGCGGTACTGTCATCAATCACCAAAATTACTTAGGCATAAACTATTCCCTAACAACGTTGGATCAACGTGAATACTTTGGGGATTATCGCTTTACTCAAAAAGGCAAACTATTATGGGATCAAATTCATATGTTGAAATGGTATGCTTGGGAGCTATGCTCGAGATATGATATTACTTGTTGCTCTAGGATGAAGGCTAAACACCTTCCCTTTTCTTGTAAATTTAATGCTAATGAAACCTTGGCTTCTTATGCTAATGGTATATATGATTACTATGATGTGGAACAAATAGAAGAGTTTGTTGCTTTTATGGGTGCTTATGAAATTGAAGCTTTGTTTAAAAGGTGTGATCATAATGATGATGCTGCTTACCGATCTGAAAATTTGGTTTTGCTTCATTATTGTTATACTAATTTTGAATATAATGCCCACAGTTATCGGTTTATGGATAAATTCTTCGCTGCCCAAGAAGAGACTAATATTTTGCAGGAAACTATGGAAGAAGAAAATGTTGAAACTGTGAGCTCATTAGATTTAAAAGATGACGAGGAGAGAGAAGAACAAAAGGAGGAAGAGCAGACTAGCTACCCGTGCCCACCTTCTAATAAGAGTAACTCTTCAACTCATACATTGTTTAATTCCCCTTCGTTCTTACCGAAAGATGAATGCTATGTTGATTGCTATGATCCCTTGGATTCGTTTGAAATTTCCCTTTTTGATGAACTTGATGCTTGCTATGCTTGTGGCCATGATGCCAATATGAACGATGCTTATGAAGATGAACTTGCTATAGTTCCTTATGTTAAACATGAAATTGTTTCTATCGCACCCACTTATGATAGTCCTACTATCTTTTTGAACTCTCCCAAGTACACTATATCGGAGAAGTTTGCTCTTATTAGGGATTACATAGATGGGTTGCCTTCTACTATTACACATGATGATTTTGATGAATATAATATGCATGTGCTTGCTGCTCCTACTTGCAATTATTATGGGAGAGGAACTACATCTCCACCTCTCTATGTTTCAATACGATAAAATTGCAAGAAACTGCTTATGTTATGTATTGGCCTTTACTTGATGTGCATGAATTGTTAGTTTATGACATGCCAATGCATAGGAAGAGAGTTATACTTCGTCATTGCAAGATATATGTTACCTTGTGCTCACTACTAAATTACAAATCATTGTTACTCCCTCTGTCACAGTTTATAAGGCGTGCACGTGTACCTAGGACGCCAATTTGACTTATATAAAATATATTATTTAACATAAAAATTATATCATTAGAAAATAGAACATCTAAAGTTTGTAATGATATATTTTTTGTAATATATGTCTTTCATTAAGTTGGTTAAACTCACAACCTAGATACACGTGTCGGACTTATAAACTGAAATGGAGGGAGTAATTAAAATTGGCTTTGATATGCCTTAGGATCCGGGTGGATCCATTACTTGAGCACTTTATGCCTAGCTTAACGGCTTCGAAGAAAGCGCGGCCTGGGAGACAACTCGGAAGTTTTAGAGAGTCATTTATTTCTGTTGAGAGCTTTTATATAGTTTAAAAACAAAAAAAGTAAAGAGGGGAACTTAAAACTTTTTCAAAAAGAGAAGCAATTGAAAGGTGATGCATTGCAGAAGTGAGGGTCGACCTTGAACACTTGTGTTCATGCTCATGGAAACAATGTAGAATTTTTCATGGAAGTTTCTCACAAATATAATTATCCCCTTGTACAATTCCATTGTATTATAAAAGTAATGTGCCAAGTAAAGCCTTTACGATTAGTTTGGGTGATAGTTGTTTGATCATGCCGAAAAAGGTAGAAACTTTGTGCTCACGAAATTATTTTTAATTCCTATCCAGAAATAAATTTTGAGTTGATTCTTTTTCCTGACGGTTGATATGCAAATTGCACTAATTTTCATAATATTTCAGAATTTTGGGAGTATCATAAGTATGGTATAAGTTCAGATTACTACAGACTGTTCTGTTTTTGACAGATTCTGTTTTCTATGCATTGTTCTCTTATTTTGATGAATCTATGTGTAGTATCGGGGGGTATGAACCATGGTGAAGTTGGATTACAATAGATATAATAGAAATATGAATTTGGAATGAGTTCACAACAATACTTAAAGTGGTGATTTACTTTATTATAATAACGGATCTCACGAAGGTTTTGTTGAGTTTTGTGTGATTGAAGTTTTCGAGTTTTGGGTGAGACCACGATGGATGAAGGAATAAGGAGAGGCAAGAGCCTAAGCTTGGGGATGCCCAAGGAACCCCAAGGTAATATTCAAGGAAGACTCAAGCGTCTAAGATTGGGGATGCCCCAGAAGGCATCCCCTCTTTCGTCTACAATCTATCGGTAATTTTACTCAGAGCTATATTTTTATTCGTCACATGATATGTGCAAATGCTTGGAGCGTCTTTTGTGTTTATTTTTCCTTTTTCTTTTATGCACCATGCTGGTATGAGATAGTCCTTGGTTTATTTATAGAATGCTCTTTGCACTTCACTTATATCTTTTGAGTATGGCTTTATAGAATGCTTCATCTGCTTCACTTGTATCATTTGAAGTTTGGATTGCTTGTTTCCCTACACATAGAAAACCGTCATTTGTAGAATGCTCTTTTGCTTCACTTATATTTGTTAGAGCGGGGCATATATTTTATAGAAAGAATTAAACTCTCATGCTTCACTTATAACTATTTAGAGAGTTAACAGGAGTCCGTCATTCACATGGTTAGTCATAAAATCTTACATAAAACTTGTAGATCACTGAATATGATATGTTTGATTCCTTGGCTAAAACCGGGGTTCTTCATGATTTAAATACGTTGTGTGAGGAACATGGAGCATAGCCAGACTATATGATTTTGTAGGGATAACTTTCTTTGGCCATGATATTTTGAGAAGACATGATTGCTTTGTTAGTATGCTTGAAATATTATTTTTTTATGTAAAATGATAAACTATTGCTTCAAATCACTCATGTTTAGTATTCATGCCATGATTAGATTATATGATCAAGATTATGCTAGGTAGCATTCCACATCAAAATTTATCTTTTTTATCATTTACCTACTCGAGGACGAGCAAGATTTAAGCTTGGGGATGCTGATACGTCTCCATCGTATCTATAATTTTTGATTGTTTCATGCCAATATTCTACAACTTTCATATACTTTTGGCAACTTTTTATACTATTTTTGGGACTAACATATTGATCCAGTGCCCAGTGCCAGTTCCTGTTTGTTGCATGTTTTTTGTTTCACAGAATATCCATACCAAAATAATTCCAAACGCAATAAAAAAACATACGTTGATTTTTTATGGAATATTTATGATTTTTGGGAAGAAGAATCAACGCAAAACGATGCCCGAGGGGGGTCATAAGCCCAGGAGGCGCGCCCCCCTAGGGCGCGCCTGGCAGGCTTGTGTAGTGCCCCAAGTGTAAAGCTTTCCCTTTTTGTAACCTTCCATGTGGGACCACCTTGGCATTGATATGAGAGAGCCCCTTTCTATGTATGATTTCATGTGTCTCTTATTTTTTTTGTCTCCCTTGCATGCATGCATATCATAATGTTTCATGCCATGTGTTCTTGTTGTTGCAGTGTGGTCATATGATTCCATGTGGTGTTTCTGGTCTTGTGTTGGATGTGATCTTGTCATTACATGTGATGATGCACATGTGATGATGTGGTGTGAAGTAGTGGAGTGTGGTGCTTGGCATTATTTTTCAAACCCCCTTGTTAGTTTCAAACCTTTTCTATCTTTTATTCTCAAGTTCAAATCCTACTTGCTCCTATGCCGTTTTAAAAATGTTACACCTTTAGTGCATTTTAGTTGGAGTGTGGGCATGTAGGAGAGGGGTTTTAAAAACCTCTTTTGTTTGAGGTTTCCCTTTATTTCAGATTTAATTAAATCTGTTTGGCAATTATTTTTAGTTGCCCAAATAGCCATTTTGGTATTTTATTTATTTGGGGCATAATTCCTTAAGCCCATGGATATTTTATCTCTATTTTTTTATGCCTTAGTTTTTCCTAGGAATATCAGTTGCTGTCATGTGGTTTGTTTGTTAGAGAGGGCCAGGTTTCCCTCTTTCTCTCAACCTTCACAGCAGCAGCCAAACTCCTCCCTGGCCCATAGACTCTTTGCTGCAGCAGCCCATATGTGTCCCTCTTCTTCCTCGCGTCTACGTCACCCTGTACGATCCAGCCACAGCCTCCCGATCACCGTGACCTCGATCTTGCGGCTCCAGCTCGCCTCTACCTCTACCTCCCCCAGGCGGCTAGGGTTCCTCCTGTCCCTCGTCTTCTCCCTCTAGCGCCGCCAGAGAGTCCCTCGTCGTCCCCAACGCCATGAGCAGCTCCGGGTCGAGTTCAACACCGGCGTAGCTTCAACCTCGTCGCCTCCCCGTAGCTGCGCAAGCAAGAGGACCCAGGAGGGGTTCCATTTTTGCGCGGAGCCAGAGCCGGGACTTCTTCCTCGACGTCCCCGACGTGTACCTCCTTCCTCGGCTCCGGCGGCTTCTTCCTGCAGCAGAACAACGCCGCTTCTTCTTCTTCCACGACGCCATCGTCCTCTCCTCTCCTTCCCCCTCGGTGAGCAGCTGTCGTCCCTTCTCTTCCCTCTCTAGCGAGGCGTAGCTCGAGCTCGTCGCAGAGGTGCTCTGCTCGGGTGCAATGGAAGCAAGCAGCGCAGTAGAGTTGATGGTTGTGCCTGTTGCTAGATGCAACGGCAGGTTCTTTTCGAGGCGGGAATGGATCCCCTGTGGATCCTGCTTCGCCCCAGTAGTGTGTAGTGATCGTAGGTAGCCGTGGTAGTCGCCGCCGTCCTCCCCTGGTTCGGTCGCCGGCGTAGTGATTCGTAGCAGAGGGGTTGCTCTTCAGAGATACCTCCTCCTCTCTGTCAGTAGCCGTAGCATAGCGTAGTGGTTGGTGTCTTGTGGTTGTTCTCGCGAGGTGCAGGGATCGATTCCCAGGGGATGCACTCCCCCCTTTTTGCATATAATTTCAGAACAGTGGTTGCCACAGCAGGACAGCTTACTCTGCTGTGAAGCCCTGTTCTGTCGAGTGTCTGCTCCCTAGCAGGGTGGTAGTGGTGTTGTGGTTACCAGGAGGGGTACAGGGTTCGAATCCTCTTCCCCCTCCTGTTTTTCTATGCAATTGATTTCTTTGTGCTGCTTGCACCTTGGTCACCTTGGTTTGAGAAGTTGCTGTGGTGGTGTGCATCACACCATGAGGGTGATTTTTCCTCCCTCACAACAACATCTAGTGCCTAGTATATTTTGATGTGTGCATGTGTAGATGGTGTGTGTCTTGTCTCACCTACATGAGGTGATTGTGGTGCATGTGTGGTGTGCATCTCAAAACACATGGACTAGGGCTCATGTGCCCTTGGAATGTGCGTGTGTGGATAGGCATAAATTATGCTTATGTGACTTAGTGTGCATATACTTGTGTGCATGTGGATGTGGTTTGGTGTGTGTGAAGCACACACACACATGAACATATTTCATGTGCACCATGGATTGTGAGCATGTGCTTGTGTGTGTGTGGAATCCCCACCTACTAGAACAAGGTGCACCTTCATATGTCCATATGTGAGTGGTGCATGTTTCTTGTGTGGGTGTGTTTGCCTTGTAGATATGATTGGGAATGGTGATGGCCATGGCACACACACATGGGGTCAAAACCCTCATGTCAACATTGGTGTTGTGGTCATGCAAGTGCAAGTGTAGATAGTGTTCTAGTGATTTTTGCACATGTAATGTTGCACTATTCATATGTAAGATTCTTGTAGTTTCTTCCTTGCTAGTTTGAGGCCACTTGCTCCAAACAAGTGCATGCATTTTGGGGTAGAAAGATCCTAGGAATCCATTGGTGAAATCATTTGTGCCATTGGAACATTTTCTGGAGATGACATATCTTCATTTTCTTCTATTTTTAGAGCTTGGTTCCATGAGTTGTGGAGAGTCTTTGTGATTGATTCTTGGTTGTGGTAGTAGAGGGTGACCCCCTCTACCACATGTTGGTATCAATTCATGTTTAGGATTCCATATGTGCAAGTTATGCCCACTCAAAGTAGGCATGTGGCTGAAATTCCAGATTAGTGAAAATCCGGAATTTTCACAAAGTTAGAGAATCTTTTATATCTTCTTCTCCTGTTGATGAGGTTGTGCAGGTCAATGTGTTTTGATCTAGCCTTAGCTTTCAACTAGAAAGTTGAAGCTGATATGTTTGTCTAGCTCCGTGTAAAATTTCATGTAATTTGGAGTCCTGTAGATATTGTTTTGGCTGCTGTCAAAATGCTTCAGAGCATAGACAAAAAGCTTCACGAGACGCATCTGATCATGTCATTATCATGCATGTAAAAATAGCTTAGGATACAGTTCTGTCCAGGAACATGTATTCACTCCTTATGCTTGTGTAAGTGATAGAGATAGTGATGCATGCTCATATTCATCTCATGCAGCATGTGCTTGTTGCATCTTGAGGTGCTGTTGTTCATTGGATGTTATTCTTATGTTGGGTAGCACCGGGATCGGAGAACGAATACGTGGATTCAGGAGAGTACGTGCAGGACGAACAAGAACCATTCCAAGCTGAGGATCTCACAGGCAAGACGACATGACCTTGATTCCATATCTAGACTTGTTATGCTAGTTTACGTTTTCCTTGTCGTATGCTCGCTGCCTACCACTGAAATATTTGCCTCTTGATATGCCATGAAACCAAACACTTAATCTGAATGGCTAAGTAGGCTTTGCTGAGCTACTAATGTTAGCGTTGCTAGATGAAGGTGCTTTGTCTCATGTGACAACATGAGCTTGATATCATTATCTTAAATTCTGTTATTTAACTTAATGCACCTATATACTTGGTAAATAACGGAAGGCCTAACCTTTTGCCGGTGCTTTGTTCCGTTATTTCCGCCCTAGTTACCGGCTACCGGTGTTTGATTCCATATTGAACGCTCCTAACACGTTCGGTGTTGTTATGGGGACCCCCTCGATAAATCGCGTAGTGTTAAGACTTGTCCGGCAGGACCCAACATTAGTGTTAATTTGCTAATCACTTAATAATAATCAGCATAGGGAATGATCACCCCGAGGATCTTTAATCAACAACCCGGGCCAGTGCTCCTCATGAGTGTTGGTCCAAAATGGACAAAGTGCGGGGGCCACCCCACGGAAACTTGAGGTTTGGCTCCTGTAGGCTTTTCCATCCGTCGTGTCCTGAGACTGAGATACACGGCTCTTATCGGGGTCGTCGACACGATGGGAGGTCCTGCTAGTCTTGCCTTACCTTAGCGATATATCTTCCGTATAGGAATCCCGGTGCAGCTTTGGTTCTCCCCAGAGTTGAGGTTTTCCTCTAAGGAATCCGAAGAGATCACGATATTCGTGATAGAGGATTACTTTGCAGCCCGTGTACGTTTGTGATGGACTAGTTCGAGCACCCCAACAGGGTTAAATATTTCGGAAAGCCGTGCCCGCGGTTATGTGGCAACTTGGAATATTTTGTTAACATCCGGTATTAGATAACTTAAATAGAAGTTAATAAAATTGCCAACCGTGTGCGTAACCGTGACTGTCCCCTCGAAGATCTCTCTTCGATCGGGAACACGGTGGGGTTATGAATGACGTAGGTAGGTGATCAAGATCACTTAGTGATCAAGTATTCTCGAGCGCTAGTATAGACCACCTTCGTAAATGTTCTACGGTAGATAGCCACCGTATCAAGCTTAGGATGATGCTACCTTAAACACTCCACCTATCCAACCTAATAACTTGACTAGTTCTGGCACCAAGGTCTTAGATTGCGGAGTCCCCGTGGCTCACGGATTCCTCCACAATACCAACAGGTTCAGGTACCCCAGAGACAGGTGATCCCGACGGCACGCAGCTGGCGTGGCAGTATGCTGAGGAGACAGACTGCCTGTACGTGAACTATCGAGAAGATTGAGGCGTGCTCATGATCGTGGGCCAGCAGGCAGGGTAGCATAGTTATTTCCCTTGTTTTGTAGTCCATAGCGGAACTATTTGATTGTATGCGTGATGTACTCTAATATATTTATGAGAAGGCAATTGAACTCCTGATTGTCTATCTGTTATAATTATGTATTGTTGTGATACCTTGTTTGCGAGACACTTAGATGCGCTCCTTTCCAATTCGGGGCCTCGATCCCTAGATCGGAAAGGACCGCATCTTGGTCATTACAAGTTGGTAATCAGAGCCTACGACCATAGGAGCCTTTGTGTGATCGTACTTGGCCGAGTCAAGTCTAGAAAATGTTTTGAGTCTTAGTAATATCGGAGGGTAGGATTCTTTTTTCTCCTCTTCCATGCTCTGGTAAGGTTCCCGACTTAGGAAATCTTTAAATTCTACTCCTTTTCTCACTCAAATTTTTTAGGATCATGCGGGTATTTGTGAAATCTATATGATTTTGATGTGACAGAGTCCTGTCTTCGTGCCTCCTGTCTGCTCTGATTTTCTTCCGAGGAGTTGAGCTCCACGGGATTCTCGCGCACATCTCCATCATTCAGATTTCTGAGTATCTAAGAACGAAGGGTGTTCATTATTGCTTCAATACCGGTAGTGGCGAGATAACCGCGATGTCCCCAGTACTGGTGCAGATTGTTCGGGGGTACTACCACACTTGGTATTGTTGTAATCATGAAGATCTGTTGTAGATGAAGGTCCGAGATGCTGGTTGTGTGTTGAAGGATGTGATACAGGTGACGGGTTAGTTTAGGAGTTGTGTGATATACTCCTTGTATCCGTGTACCAGATTGCATGACCAGTTATTTCGGGAATTCATAGGTGGGATTTCAAGTAGTATCTTATAGGACTATCTTCCTACACTTATATGATCAAGGTTGGGATTCGATGTTCAGTGGGTGCATTTTTGACGGTCGTCTTACAGCGGTTCTCGTTGTATCTTAAAGAGTCCTTGTAGCTCGCTACGACTCGGGGATACTTCGTATGTCGTGTGCACTGCCTTGCATAGGATGGCTACTGTAAATGCGAGCCCGTGCGATCTTATCCATGAATATATCGTATGAAATCTTGATCATATGTTTGTTCCGAGCAGTTCTAGCTCACACTTGTTTGCAGTGGTCTTAATCGGAATTTTGTCGTCCGTCATTTGAGGAAGCATTGTTACTAATTTTTTCGAGTGCGATTGCTTATTCCTGTTTAGATATTCCTGTCTTTTGAGCCAGTAATATCTTCAATTTAATCTGTGGGCTAATATGTTGTCCGTCTTCAGGATGGCTCTACCAACTCGTTAGAACCCAGGGCGTGAGGATATGCCGCCTCCACCTCCTCCTCTGGAGAATCCTCCGCCGCCGCCGCCTCCTCCTGCAGAGGCCTGGCAAGCGGTGATGGCTGCTACTAATGCAAACACTCAGATGCTGCTACAGTTGCTGCAAGAGAGGGGTAATCAGCAGCAAGGCAATTTCCAGCATGGTGGCAATCAATTTGCCAATCTGAGCCAGTTCCTATCGAATGAACCAAAGTGTAACATCCCAAAATTATAAATTTTGGAATGTTAATATAATTATTAGATTGATTGTTTGTTTGTTTGCTGAGTGACTGAAACTTGTGTGAAATTTGAAACTTTTCGAAACTTTTGAATGAGAGGGAATGAAATGACTTTCCCCTTCTCCGGTGAATTCAAATTCAATCTTTTCAAAGCAACGAGAGAAGATGACATGACTTCTTCAACTATAAATAATTTGAACGGAGATATTTGCATTTAAATTATTTTGCATTTCCATTCATTTTCTTCGTGCAAGAAATGTCGGGAAATACATTCTAAAGAGCGGAGGAACATGACCCTCAAACCCACGGGCATTTTGAAAGTTATTTGAACCCTCAAACTTAGAGGGTCATTTGAAAATTATTTGCAAAAGAAAATAAACCTTTTTGGCAATTTTGTGAAAATAATTTTTTCTGAAGTTTTTATTTTTGCCGTGGAAAAATGCCCATCATCTATATTTTATTTTTCTGATAATTTTAGTATATAAAAACTCTTTATTCCGAATTGATTTGATTTCCTTTTTATCGTTTTAGTTTCCTAGTTTTAAAAATAGGAAAGGAATCTCTATTAAATGGAAATAGGAGCTGGCCCAATTAAGACTTTCCTTTCACTGGCCCAAGAAGATCATCTTCTACCTCCTCTCTCCCTCACGTGACAGAAACTTGCCTTCCATGCAGAGAAGAATCCCCACCTCCGGGATTCGCGAAGCACATTCCTTCCCGGCGCCTCCCGTCGCCCCTATAAGAACCCCCTGCGCCTCCTCGTTCTATTCCCGTTGAAAACTTCCCCTCCCCTCGCCTCTAGCTCGCGCACCCTCGCCGGAGTCGTCACCAGAAAACTCGCCAGAGAACTCCCCACCGTCGGCCCCCTCCACCACTCCTCCCTGCCGAGCCCCCCCGTACTGATCACTAGTGATCTTATTTATCAGTGGTAAAAATGTCAGATTTGTTTGAGTAATTTAGCTCACTGTTTCTTGTGAAACAATTTCTGTTTCACCTCTTTTAGGATTTCGGCTAATTCATTTTCTATATTTGTTTTTAAAATATTTTCTTTATTATTTCACAAATATTATGTTTTGTTTCGGTTAGATAAACAGTAGTTTTGCAACAAGTTTTTATTTTATTTTTATTTGTTTTCATGAAATCAATTCTAGTTCCTTAGTAACTTGCAATTGGTTTCCGCATTGTTTCAAATCCCGTTTGGGAATACTTTCAAAAAGTTTTGTGAAAAATACTTTATTTTAACTTAGTTAGATTTTTATCTTAGTTCATTTGTTATTATTTTCTGTTGGACAAAGAAATCATTTAGTGTTTGATGTAGTAGAGGACTCTCTAGTCTTATTTGAAGTTTCTTTCGGAATTCCTATTCGCTCTCTCTTTTGTTTTGATTGCTAGAATGATTGCTAGTATGAGTGCTTATGTGAATGATATGTTTGTTATATAGATTTCATCGGAGAGTGACGAGTAGTCTATCAAGTTATTTCTCGAGAAATTCTTCTTCGTCAACATCACCAGGCAAGTCACTTTGATCATACTATCACCTATGTTTTGTGCATCGTAATTCTACCATCCTATGCCTAAATTGCATGCTGCTTAGGTACTTGGAAATTTTAGTATAGATTGTAGTATCATGTGGTAGGCACACAACATCCCCGATACGTGGCCCCGGGACGACAAATTTCATATCGCTATGCTTGAGTAGACGGGATTTCGGTTGAGTGCATAACACGAGTGATGCGAGGTTGATTAAATAATCAAGACCGGTTAAGACAAGATTTTCAAGACCTCGGATGAAATGCAACACTGGGTGAAGGACGGTTGATCGGCTCCCTGGAGAACCCAGTGGATGCCCGGGATGCTGGGGACGGCCATGACATCCTGCGGAAAGCTTCACTCAGGCTCAAAGAGACGGACGGATATTTTCAAGACCCAAGGCTTACCTGCACAGCCACAAGTCATTATGGGCTCTGGCTTGGTTGGACAACGCGACGACTCTGGACAGGCGGTGCTAGCAGATGTAGAAGAACGGTAGGAATGGATGGGCACCGACAGGGATTCAGAGGGACCCGTTGAAAGACCATGTTTTGATCATCCGGTCTTCAAACACCTGAAGTGCGAGGACATACTCAGAGGCGATGAAATCTTTTGGGGAACGTGTGCAAAACTCTGCAGAGTACTCAAACCTAATCGATTAGCCGTGTCCAAGGTCATGGACAACTTGAGCCAAAGGAACTGAAGTTATCTGGATTTCTCAACACCATTTAATATATTTGATGAGGGTAATTATTGACAACTCGGGTACGAGAACTGGTTGGCGGAACCATCTCGTTAACAACCAACCTTCGTAGTAATATATTGCTTTTAGCCTCTCTTGTTGTAGGAAATTTTTTGCTTTACGCTTAAACTTATAGCCCCACCTGCCATATATGCATATAGTATAGATGATTACTTTTCACCCCTCTCTTATGTGACTTGTCGGCATATTCAATATGCTAACCTACACGGCTGCAACGTCTTATGTTGCAGATATTTTTCTTCGACGAGTAAGAGGACGATTCAGGGTTACGTTCCGCACTCAACTTGCCGTTGGCGTTTATTGGGACTCCACTCCCTTGACTGCTTCCGCTGAGATATTTAAGGTATATATCAGTTTTACGCTATTTACATGTGATTGCACTTTGATATATACATTGATGTATTGTGTGTGCCAGCATACTGATCTAGCGATGGCACAGAAACACAGAGGCTTGACTCGTTTTGAGTCGGGTCGCTACAGAAATGGTATCAGAGCACATGTTGACTGTAGGACGTGACCCTAGAAACTGGAAACTTCTTAGGATAGGATCTCTCAAAAAATTTATTTTCAAGAACATCCTTTACTTCTCATCCCTTCTGATGTCATCCAACGTTCTCTCTCACCTCCAATTGTTAGACAATACCTTTACCCCTTTGACCTCAGGAAGAATCAACGGAGTTCTACTTCAAAGTAAAGAGAATTTCATCATGCATTTGAAGAATTGAAGGTGCGCCAATGTAAGACTCTCAAGACCCGAAGAACTCGAAGACCCAGAAGTGTTCGAATAATTATATGACCATTAGAAGTCCAATCCCCTTTTATGTACCCACGTTAGATACGATGATTTGTGAGCCATCATTGGTGTGTGTTTTCCGACGGCCACAACTAAAACCTATTCTCAAAAATATTTTTTGTATTGTGTATCTCCCTCTCTCTTACCCGTCTCAGCCCCAAAAACCTCAACCCAGCAGATGGAGTATGAAGCTCGACTTGTAGTCTCTGGACCAATGACCCAGCTGGAAGCTGAGATATGGATTCAGAACATGGAGAACCACTTCGGGAGTAACTTAATCTCAAGGAAGTATGAAGTGGAACACGCTCTCCAGTACTTTACCCAAAGTGCTGCTATCTGGTGGAAAATGCACCATGCCATACAAGGATTTAGTGGATCATAAAGTTGGGACGAATTCAAGAACTCTCTGTTAAGATCCCGACTTATTCAGAAGTGCTATGATAATCCGAAGGAGAGGACTTGTGCATGCAAGATCTGTGGAGAAATAGGATACACCCAGGAAGAACACAAGGATGGATGCACTCATTGTGAAGAAAATCACCCAGCTGAGGAGTGCCCAAGTAGTCAGGAGACTTGTTTCCTTTGTGAAGGAACGACCCACTACCCAGCTCAGTGTCACGTTTACCCCAAGGTACAACAAGTTGTCCAACAGCAGAAAGAAGCAATGAAGGAAACACTCAAGAAGAAGATTCTAGAAGAACCGGTGATGAACGAAAATATTGAAGACCCTGATGGACAAGGTCTGACCAGATTTTTCTCCAATGCATGCTACTCATGTGGAGGAGAAGGACATTATTCACAGGATTGCACGAAGGGAAGCCAAGAGTATCTGGTAAACTTCCCGATGGAAGAAGTGGAGTTTGATCCACTTGAAATAGAAGAACTGGCAAAAATAAAGGAGTCCGGAAAGAAGGAAAAATACCCTCGGAAGAACCAAATCCCTGCAGACATAGACCTGGGTCATGTCAGATGTTACAAGTGTATGAAATTTGGCCACCACAAATACATGTGCTCAGGAAGGAAGTCGGGAACCCAAGGAGCGAAGGAAAACACTAAGACGCCTCGAGACTTGTCAGAACTCATTTGCTTTTGTTGCAAGGAAGCATGACATTTTGCGAGCGATTGTCCACAAAGGAAGAAAGCTAGAATGGAGTAGTTAAGTTTTGACCATGGCAATAAGTGTAATCCGAAGCACTCTTGTTTTTCATAAGATCATGGAGTGAAATTTTTTGTAACAGAAGTCCCTGAGATTGTAATAACATCATGAATAAATGGAATTTATTGTCTCATGATTGCCTATGTTGAAACTGTATGCGTTGTTTCTCTACGAGCAAGGATCTCTGAACACTTATGAGGATAAGAGAAATATGGTCTATGCAGGCATGAGTATAATTCATTTAAGTGTGGTAGTAATCGGTAAACCCACAGGATCCATTGAGTAGGAGTGTACCATGATTTCCGAGGAGACATATACATTCCTCTAAGTACTTACTTACTGACACCTACAGATGACAACTCTCTACGAGTCATTCCTCAAGGGCCCAGAAACGATCATGACCCTGACTAGTGATCATGATTACCCGAAAATCCTGAAGGACATGATGAAGCACATTCATCTTGAAGGAGATGCAGTCTGCAAAGGCTACCCATTCATGGAAAGTGGAGTAGAACTTTGGTATGTGGAAGTACACCTCCACCATGTGAAAGGAGTTTGTCCAAAGACTATGGGGCAATACTTTTTCATTTCACGTGTACCACGAGCAACCTTCTTTGATGCTGTTTGTGAAGCTGCCATGGAAGCCATACGTCAAATCGGAGAAATACTTGAAGCAAGACTCCGTCATACCCTGGAATACCTGACTGAGGTACGTGCGGAGATGATGGAGATGAAGCTAATGGCCACCATGATGAAGCAAAAGATGGATGATTTCAAGGAGCACGTCGGAAAGTTCCAGTGGAACTAAGGTATCTCCAAGAGAGGTAGATGAATAAAGTTGGCAGAAATGCTCGACTATACCGAACAATGTGGATGGCAGCATTTGTAATAAATTACTTTTGAATTGGAGTTTTTGAAGAAATTAAGGATGAAACAAGGGATTGATTATGAAATGAATATGATTTATGGAAGAAGCTATGATCGATCAGCAAACGTTTTCTTAGGAGCATACGAAAACCTGAGAGTTGTGAAGATACGATAGATGTTTCGTTCAGCTTGCAGAACCAATGGATTATCCGAACTTCGTTCGTGGACAAGAGAAATTCTACGACGCTTGTGAGGATGCCCAAGTGTTAGAATACGAGAATCACTAAGCCTTATACAAGGTAATGATTTCAGTGCGACATGGCTTGGCCACCATGACGACTTACTATTATCATTCTCTTGCTATTCGAAATGGTAAATCTGAGAGACTTACCCATAGTGAGAGGCGACGTTCTTTGAAGCTTTTGTTTAAGCCTTAGAATGGTATGATGAAAGCCCCATGTACATGGCATTTGTTGTCACGCGTAGGAAATTTTACGGTGAGAATGAAACCAAGACCCCTCTCTCTGCAGGATAACCACAAATGGTAGACCACCATGAGAATCATCGATAGGTTATTTAGTATTAATCACGAGTCTGTCAGTTAAGAAGACCCAGTGACGGAAGAATCTTATATCAACAGAAGAACCCTCGATTTTGATGGAAACATTATGAATATAATGGAAGAACTTCACCAAAGAAGTTACCATGAAGAATGCGACGAGCGAGATGCCAAGACCCCAGAGGATTGTTAAAAATTTGAGCGACCAGTAACTCTCATTTTACGTGTGGTAACACCCCACTTTGTAGGATACTATATTTGTTAGAAGACCCCCCAAACCATAACCTTTTCTTTCTAGCCTCTTCGAATCTCGAGGACGAGATTCATTTTAAGTGTGGTAGTTTGTAACATCCCAAAATTATAAATTTTGGAATGTTAATATAATTATTAGATTGATTGTTTGTTTGTTTGCTGAGTGACTGAAACCTGTGTGAAATTTGAAACTTTTTGAAACTTTTGAATGAGAGGGAATAAAATGACTTTCCCCTTCTCCGGTGAATTCAAATTCAATCTTTTAAAAGCAACGAGAGAAGATGACATGACTTCTTCAACTATAAATAATTTGAACGGAGATATTTGCATTTGAATTCTTTTGCATTTCCATTCGTTTTCTTCGTGCAAGAAATGCCGGGAAATACATTCTAAAGAGCGGAGGAACATGACCCTCAAACCCACGGGCATTTTGAAAGTTATTTGAACCCTCAAACTTAGAGGGTCATTTGAAAATTATTTGCAAAAGAAAATAAACCTTTTTGGCAACTTTGTGAAAATAATTTTTTCTGAAGTTTTTATTTTTGCCGTGGAAAAATGCCCATCATCTATATTTTATTTTTCTGATAATTTTAGTATATAAAAACTCTTTATTCCGAATTGATTTGATTTCCTTTTTATCGTTTTAATTTCCTAGTTTTAAAAATAGGAAAGGAATCTTTGTTAAATGGAAATAGGAGCTGGCCCAATTAAGACTTTCCTTTCACTGGCCCAAGAAGATCATCTTCTTCCTCCTCTCTCCCTCACGTGACAGAAACTTGCCTTCCATGGAGAGAAGAATCCCCACCTCCGGGATTCGCGAAGCACATTCCTTCCCAGCGCCTCCCGTCGCCTCTATAAGAACCCCCTGCGCCTCCTCGTTCCATTCCCGTTGAAAACTTCCCCTCCCCTCGCCTCTAGCTCGCGCACCCCTCGCCAGAGTCGTCACCGGAAAACTCGCCAGAGAACTCCCCACCGTCGGCCCCCTCCACCACTCCTCCCTCCCGAGCCCCCCCTGGCACCCCTGCACCTCCACGCCACCCCTCCACCGCCGCCCCACCCCACCCCGTCCCCTGCACACCTCGCCTCCCTCCCCCTGGAACCAGCGACCAGAGGCCAACAACTTTCACCCTTCGGCCCTCCCCCTGCAGCTCTACCTCGCCCCCCAGGGAACTCCACCACGCCACCCCTCCACCCTTCGCCCCCCCTCCACCACTCCTCCCGCCGGCCCCTCCCCACGCCACCGGCACCCCATCCCACCTCGGCCACCATAGCCACCAGCACGGGAGCAACTCCCCAGCCACGGTAAGGCCTTCTTCCTTTTCTTTTTTTCTTTTTTTAGTTTACCCTTAGATCTATTTTTAACGGTATAGATTAGAGTGACTTACCCCTTTGGTTTTCTAAAAAGAACCGGCGGTTGTTTTATTTAGCCAAACAATTTTCTTCTATGGTGCGGACGATTGTTAGTTTAGCACCGGAGCGCACACCCCCTAGCCAACCAGAGATCGCCACGTGGCCCGTTCATTAGTTAGCTTTTATCCTTTTTTGTTTTGCCGTTTAGGTCAAAAACAGAAAAGTTCCAATCCTGTTTAGCCTCTAACTTTAGATCCCGAAGTCCAATGATAGTGATTCTTTTTCCAGTAGCTCACAAATTTCCTGTAGTTTGTAAAAACATATAATTTGTCTATGTTTGAGATTTTCAAATATAAGTTATAACAGATTTATGTTAAACCTTGTTTTGCTTATTCCAGGAGTTTAAAAATAGCTTTTAATTTGATTCCTTTTGGTACTGATCACTAGTGATCTTATTCATCAGTGGTAAAAATGTCAGATTTGTTTGAGTACTTTAGATAACTGTTTCTTGTGAAACAATTTCTGTTTCACCTCTTTTAGGATTTCGGCTAATTCATTTTCTATATTTGTTTTTAAAATATTTTCTTTATTATTTCAGAAATATTATGTTTTGTTTCTGTTAGATAATTAGTAGTTTTGCAACAATTTTTTATTTTATTTTTATTTGTTTTCATGAAATCAATTCTAGTTCCTTAGTAACTCGCAATTGGTTTCCGCATTGTTTCAAATCCCGTTTGGGAATACTTTCAAAAAGTTTTGTGAAAAATACATTATTTTAACTTAGTTAGATTTTTATCTTAGTTCCTTGGTTATTATTTTCTGTAGGACAAAAAAATCATTTAGCGTTTGATGTAGTAGAGGACTCTCTAGTCTTATTTGAAGTTTCTTTCGGAATTCCTATTCGCTCTCTCTTTTGTTTTGATTGCTAGAATGATTGCTAGTATGAGTGCTTATGTGAATGATATGTTTGTTATATAGATTTCATCGGAGAGTGACGAGTAGTCTATCAAGTTATTTCTCGAGAAATTCTTCTTCGTCAACATCACCACGCAAGTCACTTTGATCATACTATCACCTATGTTTTATGCATCGTAGTTCTACCATCCTATGCCCAAATTGCATGCTGCTTAGGTACTTGGAAATTTTAGTATAGATTGTAGTATCATGTGGTAGACACACAACATCCCCGATACGTGGCCCCGGGACGACAAATTTCATATTGCTATGCTTGAGTAGACGGGATTTCAGTTGAGTGCATAACACGAGTGATGCGAGGTTGATTAAATAATCAAGACCGGTTAAGACAAGATTTTCAAGACCTCGGACAAAATGCAACACTGGGTGAAGGACGGTTGATCGGCTCCCTCGAGAACCCAGTGGATGCCCGGGATGCTGGGGACGGCCATGACATCCTGCGGAAAGCTTCACCCAGGCTCAAAGAGACGGACGGATATTTTCAAGACCCAGGGCTTACCTGCATAGCCACAAGTCATTATGGGCTCTAGCTTGGTTGGACAATGCGGCGACTCTAGATAGGCGGTGCTAGCAGATGTAGAAGAACGGTAGGAATGGATGGGCACCGACAGGGATTCAGAGGGACCCGTTGAAAGACCATGTTTTGATCATCCGGTCTTCGAACTCCTGAAGTGCGAGGACATACTCGGAGGCGATCAAATCTTTTGGGGAACGTGTGCAAAACTCTGCAGAGTACTCAAACCTAATCGATTAGCCGTGTCCACGGTCATGGACAACTTGAGCCAAAGGAACTGAAGTTATCTGGATTTCTCAACACCATTTAATATATTTGATGAGGGTAATTATTGACAACTCGGGTACGAGAACTGGTTGGCGGAACCATCTCGTTAACAACCAACCTTCGTAGTAATATTTTGCTTTTAGCCTCTCTTGATGTAGGAAAAAATTTGCTTTACGCTAAAACTTATAGCCCCACCTGCCATATATGCATATAGTATAGATGATTACTTTTCACCCCTCTCTTATGTGACTTGCCGGCATATTCAATATGCTGACCTACACGGCTGCAACGTCTTATGTTGCAGATATTTTTCTTCGACGAGTAAGAGTACGATTCAGGGTTACGGTCCGCACTCAACTTGCCGTTGGTGTTTATTGGGACTCCACTCCCTTGACTGCTTCAGCTGAGATATTTAAGGTATATATCAGTTTTACGCTATTTACATGTGATTGCACTTTGATATATACATTGATGTACTGTGTGTGCCAGCATACTGATCCAGGGATGGCACAAAAACACAGAGGCTTGACTCGTTTTGAGTCGGGTCGCTACACAAAGACATTCACTTCATGTGACCATCCATTTGATGCAGAAGATTGGATCCGTGATATGAACAAGCATTTCTAGTGTAGCAATGTGCGTCCCGAGGATTATGTCAAGTTTGCAACGTTCCAGTTGAAGGGGCAGGCTTCTATATGGTGGCAGCAGCTGAAGGACTCTGGAGGCACTAGGGTGATTTCTTGGGATGAGTTCTGTTGTGACTTCAGGCCCCACTACATCCCTTCCAGCTTTGTGGAGGAGATGCGTGAGAAGTTCATGTGTTTGAAGCAGGGTGGCAATTCCGTGTACAAGTACAACATTGAGTTCCGCGAGCTGGCCCATTACGCGCTGCAGGATATCCCGGATCAGAAGAGCAAGATTTATCAGTTCAAAGGTGGCTTGAAAGAAGATTTGCAGTTAGCTCTTGCCTTGCACGATCCTGAGGAGTTCGACAAGTTCTACAACCTAGCTCTCAGAGTAGAGGCAGCCTTGCTCAGGGTGGAGAATTCTAAGAAGCGCTTCAGAGATTCCAGCTCTTCCTCGACTCAGGTGGTTCAGAAGCAACAGAAGTTTTGGGTTTCTCCTCCTCCTCCTCGGCACTCGCAGCAGCTCAAGCACTCTGGTGGTCGTGGTTCTTCCCACCCACCCAACCCTGTCTTCCAGCAGAGATACCAACATCAGAAGAAAGGGCCTCCTCAGACTCAATACCGGCAGCCAACAGATGTCACTTGTCACAAGTGTGGGCAGAAGGGTAACTATGCCAACAAGTGTACTTATCAGCTCCGACTGCCGCCTCCTCCTCCAGGCAAACCTACAAGCAACGCTCTTGTCAAGTTAAACCCCAGATCAGCTCGAGTCAACATGGTGAACGCGGCTGAGGCAGAAAACTCGTCAGATGTGATCATGGGTAACCTCCTCGTCAATGATATTCTTGTTAAAGTGTTATTTCATTCTGGTGCTTCGCATTGCTTCGTGACATATCCATTTGCATCCAAGCATAATCTGCGTCAGGAGCAGTTGCCTAAGCCATTTGCAGTTGTTTCTCCTGCAAAGCATTTGAGTTATAGTTTGTTCGTTTCTGATATTCTATCAAGATGTGTGCTTATGCTTTTCTGGCGTCTCCTATTGACTTGGGCAATTCCGACATCGACTTGATTCTTGGTATGGACTGGCTGGCCATGAACAAGGCTTCAATTGATCGTGAAGCTAAAGAAGTGAAGCTTACCCACTCTTCAAAGGACGTGATTATATTCGCGGCGTGCGATGATACAATCCGTCTGTTCTCTTTGAATGAAAAGGGTGAGATCAATCCTATTTCGCAAGTCCCAGTGGTCTGCGAATATGAAGATGTGTTTCCTGACGAGCTGCCAGGCATGCCTCCGCACCATGAAGTTGAGTTTGTCATTGAGCTTGAGCCATGCACAGAGCCAGTGTGCAAACAGCCGTACAAGCTGGGTCCAGAAGAATTGAAGGAACTTAAGAGGCAACTCGATGAGCAGGAGCGTTTGGGTTTGATCAGACCGAGCTCGTCTCCGTGGGGCTGTGGAGTTCTGTTTGTCAAGAAGAAGGATGGCACGGACCGGCTGTGTGTCAATTACCGTCCATTGAACAAGAAGACAATCAGGAACAAATATCCACTTCCGAACATAACTGAGTTGTTCGAACAGTTGAAAGGTGCTAAGGTCTTATCCAAGCTTGATCTCAGGATGGGCTATCATCAAATTTGCATTCGCAAGGAAGATATTCCGAAAACTGCCTTCAAGACTAGTTTTGGCTCATATGAGTATACGGTCATGTCTTTTGGTCTGCCAAATGCTCCTCCGACTTTCTGTCGCTTGATGAACTATATATTCTCTCCGTTCAAGAATGACTTTGCCTTGCTCTATCTCGACGACATTCTGGTCTTTTCTGAAACTGAGGAAGAACATGAAGAACATCTCAGGTTGGTGCTTGATAAACTGAGAGAGTACAAGCTGTATGCTAAGTTTTCCAAGTGCGAGTTCTGGCTGAAAGAAGTGGTTTATCTTGGGCACATTATCTCGGTCGAGGGCATTAAAGTTGATCCATCCAAGGTTCAGGCCATTGTTGAATGGGAGCCTCCGCAGAATGTGAAGCAGCTTCGAAGCTTTCTCGGGCTTGCTGGATATTGCAGAAGGTTCGTTGAGAACTTCTCCAATATCGCCAAGCCACTCTCAAGTCTTGTTCAAAAGGGGGTTAAGTATCCTTGGTCTCCAGAGTGTCAGTAGGCCTTCGACACACTCAAAGAGATGCTTGCATCCACTCCAGTCTTGGTCCCTCCGGATGATTCCAAGCCTTATCAGGTCTTCTGCGACGCTTCTCTCCAGGGTCTTGGTGCAGTCCTGATGCAAGATAAGAAGGTGGTTGCTTATACCTCCAGGCAGTTGAAGCCAGCGGAGAAGAACTATCCTGTGCATGATCTTGAGCTAGCAGCTGTGGTGCACGCTCTGATGACTTGGACACACCTCTTGTTGGAACGTAAGGTTGAAGTTTTCACCGATCACAAGAGTCTCAAGTACATCTTCACTCAGCCTAACTTGAATCTTCGGCAAACACGTTGGGTGGAAATGCTCCAGGATTTTAATCCGAGTGTTGAGTACACGCCAGGCAGAGCTAATGTCGTAGCGGATGCTTTGAGCAGGAAGGCATATTGCAATAGTCTGATCCTGCAACCTCTCCAGCCGGGTCTTTGTGGGTCTTTCAGGAAGCTCAACCTTCAGCTAGTACCTCAGGGATTTCTGGCAAACCTTCAAATCTCTCCTACCTTGGAAGATCAGGTCCAAGCAGCATAGCTTCTTGACGCTATGGTGAAGAAGGTCAAGATTGGCGTGGGAAAGAGTCTTCCTAAGTATAAGTGCTTCACTGTCGATGCTAGAGACACGTTGTTTTTCGAGGATCGCCTTGTCGTCCCGAAAGGTGATCTCTGGAAGGTAATCATGGAGGAAGCTCATGACTCTCTGCTCTCTATTCATCCGTAGCTCCAAAATGTACCACGACTTGAAGCAGACCTTCTGGTGGACTCGTATGAAGCGTGAGATTGCTAAGTTCGTAAATGAATGTGATGTATGTCAAAGGGTGAAAGCAGAACATCAACGCCCAGCAGGCCTTTTGCAGCCTTTGCCGATTCTTGAGTGGAAGTTCGATCACATTGAGATGGATTTCGTCACCGGGTTTCTGAAGTCCAAGAAGGGTAATGATGCTATCTTCGTCATCATCGACAAGTTGAGTAAAGTAGCTCATTTTCTTCCAGTCAAGGAGTCCATTTTAGCAGCTCAGCTAGCAGAGTTGTACACCTCCAGGATTGTCTCTTTGCACGGCGTGCCTATGATGATCTCTTCAGATCGCGAAAGTATCTTCACTTCCAATTTCTGGGACTCCTTTTAGTCTGCTATGGGCATGAAGATCCGCTTCAGCACAGTGTTCCATCCTCAGACTAGTGGTCAAGTGGAGAGAGTAAATCAAGTTCTTGAGGATATGCTGAGAGCCTGTGTTATCTCTTTTGGCATGAAGTGGGAAGATTGTGTGCCTTTCGCGGAGTTCTCGTATAACAAAAGATATCAAGCTAGTTCTGGCAAGGCTCCATTTGAAATTCTCTATGGTAGTAAGTGTCGTACCCCACTCAACTGGTCCGAGACCGGCGAGCGTCAGATCCTTGGCAATAATTTGATAGAAGAAGCTGAGGAGATGTGTCGGATCATTCGCGACAACCTCAGAGCAGCTCAGTCCCGTCAGAAGAGCTATTATGATAGCAAGCACCGTGACATGTCTTATGAGCTTGATGACTTTGTCTATCTCAAGGTGTCGCCTATGAAGGATATGCAACGCTTTGGCATCAAAGGCAAGCTTGTGCCTCGTTTCGTTGGTCCGTTCAGAGTGGTTGGCAAGCGAGGCAACCTTGCGTACCAGCTCGAGCTTCCGTCAACCTTTGCAAATGTCCATGATGTGTTCCATGTTTCTCAGCTTCGGAGGTGCTTCAAGACCCCGAGTGCACTGTTCACCTTCAAGAAATCGACCTTCAGCCTGACCTTTCTTATTGTGAGCATCCAGTTCCGGTTCTCGAGGCGACGGAGCGCAAGACCCGCAACAAGACCGTCAAATTTCTCAAAGTGCAGTGGTCACACCATTCCGATAAAGACGCTACGTGGGAACGCGAGGACCACCTCCGTTCTGAATATCCGGAGTTCTTTCAGTTGTAGATCTAGGGGCGAGATCTTTTTCGTAGTGTGGGAGAGTTTGTAGTGCCCCAAGTGTAAAGATTTCCCTTTTTGTAACCTTCCATGTGGGACCACCTTGGTATTGATATGAGAGAGCCCCTTTGCATGTATGATTTCATGTGTCTCTTATTTTTTTTGTCTCCCTTGCATGCATGCATATCGTAATGTTTCATGCCATGTGTTCTTGTTGTTGCAATGTGGTCATATGATTCCATGTGGTGTTTGTGGTCTTCTGTTGGATGTGATCTTGTCATTACATGTGATGATGCACATGTGATGATGTGGTGTGGAGTGTGGTGCTTGGCATTATTTTTCAAACCCCCTTGTTAGTTTCAAACCTTTTCTCTCTTTTATTCTCAAGTTCAAATCCTACTTGCTCCTATGTTATTTTATAAATGTTACACCTTTAGTGCATTTTAGTTGGAGTGTGGGCATGTAGGAGAGGGGTTTTAAAAACCTCTTTTGTTTGAGGTTTCTCTTTATTTCAGATTTAATTAAATCGGTTTGGCAATTATTTTTAGTTGCCAAAATAGCCATTTTGGTACTTTATTTATTTGGGGCATAATTCCCTTATGCACAGGGATATTTTATCTCTATTTTTTATGCCTTAGTTTTTCCTAGGAATATCAGTTGCTGTCATGTGGTTTGTTTATTAGAGAGGGCCAGGTTTCCCTCTTTCTCTCAACCTTCACAGCAGCAGCCCAACTCCTCCCTGGCCCATAGACTCTTCGCTGCAGCAGCCCATACGCGTCCCTCTTCTTCCTCGTGTCTACGTCACCCTGTACGATCCAAGCACAACCTCCCGATCACCGTGACCTCGATCTTGCGGCTCCAGCTCGCCCCCCTAGGGTGATATAAGCTCACCTCTCCCTCCCCCAGGCGGCTAGGGTTCCTCCTCTCCCTCGTCTTCTCCCTCCAGCGCCGCCAGGGAGTCCCTCGTCATCCCCAACGCCATGAGCAGCTCCGGGTCGAGCTCGACGCCGGCGTAGCGTCGACCCCGTCGCCTCCCCGTAGCTGCGCAAGCAAGAGGACCCAGGAGGGGTTCCATTTTTGCGCGGAGCCGGAGCCGGGACTTCATCCTCGACATCCCCGACATGTACCTCCTTCCTCGGCTACGGCGGCTTCTTCCTGCAGCAGAACAACGCCGCTTCTTCTTCTTCCACAACGCCGTCGTCCTCTCCTCTCCTTCCCCCTCGGTGAGCAGCCGCCGTCCCTTCTCTTCCCTCTCTAGCGAGGCATAGCTCGAGCTTGTCGCCGAGGTGTTCTGGTCGGGTGCAATGGCAGCAAGCAGCGCAGTAGAGTTGATGGTTGTGCCCATTGCTAGATGCAACTGCAGGTTCTTTTCGAGGCGGGAATGGATCCCTTGTGGATACTGCTTCGTCCTAGTAGTATGTAGTGATCATAGGTAGCCGTGGTAGTCGCCGCCGACCTCCTCTGGTACGGTCGTCGGCGTAGTGATTCGTAGCAGAGGGGTTGCTCTTTAGAGATACCTCCTCCTCTCTGTGAGTAGCCATAGCATAGCGCAGTGGTTGGTGTCTTGTGGTTGTTCTCGCGAGGTACAGGGATCGATTCCCAGGGGATGCACTCCCCCCTTTTTGCATATAATTTCAGAACAGTGGTTGCCACAGCAGGACAGCTTACTCTGCTGTGAAGCCCTGTTCTGTCGAGTGCCTACTCCCTAGCAGGGTGGTAGTGGTGCTGTGGTTACCAGGAGGGGTACAGGGTTCAAATCCTCTTCCCCCTCCTTTTATTTTTTTTGTTCTATGCAGTTGATTTCTTGTGTTGTTTGCACCGTGGTCACCTTGGTTTGAGAAGTTGTTGTGGTGGTGTCCATCACACCATGAGGGTGATTTTTCCTCCCTCACAACAGCATCTAGTGCCTAGTATATTTTGATGTGTGCATGTGTAGATGGTGTGTGTGTTGGCTCACGTACATGAGGTGATTGTGGTGCATGTGTGGTGTGCATCTCAAAACACATGGACTAGGGCTCATGTGCCCTTGGAATGTGCGTGTATGGATAGGCATAAATTGTGCTTATGTGACTTAGTGTGCATATACTTGGGTGCATGTGGATGTGGTGTGGTGTGTGTGAAGAACACACACACACACATGAACATATTTCATGTGCACCATGGATTGTGAGCATGTGCTTGTGTGTGTGGAATCCCCACCTACTAGAACAAGGTGCACCTTCATATGTCCATATGTGAATGGTGCATGTTTCTTGTGTGGGTGTGTTTGCCTTGTAGATATGATTGGGAATGGTTACGGCCATGGCATACACACATGGGTCAAAACCCTCATGTCAACATTGGTGTTGTGGTCATACAAGTGCTAGTGTAGATAGTGTTCTAGTGATTTTTGCACATGTAATGTTGCACTATTCACATGTAAGATTCTTGTAGTTTCTTCCTTCCTAGTTTGAGGCCACTTGCTCCAAACAAGTGCATGCATATTTTACATGGTTTTGGGGTAGAAAGATCCCAGGAATCCATTGGTGAAATCATTGTTGCCATTGGAACATTTTCTGGAGATGA
Organism: Hordeum vulgare subsp. vulgare; assembly: GCF_904849725.1. Lineage (NCBI taxonomy): Eukaryota > Viridiplantae > Streptophyta > Magnoliopsida > Poales > Poaceae > Hordeum > Hordeum vulgare. The sequence continues at coordinate 273,824,855 of NC_058521.1, read as the reverse complement.
CATATCTTCATTTTCTTCTATGTTTAGAGCTTGGTTCCATGAGTTGTGGAGAGTCTTTCTGATTGATTCTTGGTTGTGGTAGTAGAGGGTGACCCCCTCTACCACATGTTGGTATCAATTCATGTTTAGGATTCCATATGTGCAAGTTATGCCCACTCAAAGTAGGCATGTGGCTGAAATTCCAGATTAGTGAAACTTGTGCAGGTTGTGCAGGTCAATGTGTTGTGATCTAGCCTTAGCTTTCGACTAGAAAGTTGAAGCTGATATGTTTGCCTAGCTCCCTGTAAAATTTCATGTAATTTGGAGTCCTGTAGATATTATTTTGGCTGCTGTCAAAATGCTTCAGAGCATAGACAGAAAGTGAGAATCTGGAATTTTCACGAAGTCCGTGAAAACTGATGTTTTTGGGCAAGTTTGCAGCCTTGTATCTTTCTGTGTTTAATTCCTTTTTGGGTGATTATTGCTTGTGCTTGTAGTATTCTGGGTTAGCTCCAGCCACATATATTATTTGTCATGTTTGGCTGGTTGTAGGTGCTTTGCGTGTAGCTCACAAAGTGCTATGATGCAGTTTATGGCAGATTGTGTAGTTTTGTCATTTTGATGTTTGTGAGTGCTTAGTTGATGATGTTGTGTTCTTGCTCCTACCCATCCATGATGGTTTATTTTATGTTTTGGAAACATGGAAATACCAGAGTTGTGCCATTTGAGTGTGTGGTGATGATTTTGACACGTAGGGCTTCATATCTTGTTTCGTTGATTCCCGTTGATCCGTAGCTCCAATTGTAATGTTCTTTATATGGTTTTGCACCATTTTCATGAGAGGCATCTGATCATGTCATTCTCATGCATGTAAAAATAGCTTAGGATACAGTTCTGTCCAGGGACATGTATTCACTCCTTATGCTTGTGTAAGTGATAGAAATAATGATGCATGCTCATATTCATCTCATGCATCATGTGCTTCTTGCATCTTGATGTGCTGTTGTTAATTGGATGTTATTCTTATGTTGGGTAGCACCAGGATTGGATAATGAATACGTGGATTCAGGAGAGTACGTGCAGGACGAACAAGAACCATTCCAAGCCGAGGATCTCACAGGCAAGATGACATGACCTTGATTCCATCTCTAGACTTGTTATGCTAGTTTACGTTTTCCTTGTCGTATGCTTGCTGCCTACCACTGAAATATTTGCCTCTTGATATGCCATCAAACCAAACACCTAACCCTTCCTAGAAAAACTTGAATGGCTAAGTAGGCTTTGCTCAGCTACTAATGTTAGTGTTGCTAGATGCATGTGCTTTGTCTCATGTGACAACATGAGCTTGATATCATTATCTTAAATTCTGTTATTTAATTTAATGCACCTATATACTTGGTAAATAACGGAAGATCTAGCCTTTTGTCGGGTGCTTTGTTCCGTTATTGCCGCCCTAGTTACCGGCTACCGGTGTTTGATTCCATATTGATCGCTCCTAACACGTTCGGGGTTGTCATGGGGACCCCCTCGATAAATCGCGTAGTGTTAAGACTTGTCCGGCAGGACCCAACATTGGTGTTAATTTGCTAATCACTTAATAATAATCTGCATAGGGAATGATCACCCCGAGGATCTTTAATCAACAACCCGGGCCAGTGCTTCTCATGAGTGTTGGTCCAAAATGGATAGACTGCGGGGGCCACCACAGGGAAACTTGAGGTTTGGCTCCTGTAGGCTTTTCCATCCGTCGTGTCCTGAGACTGAGATACGCGGCTCTTATCGGGGTCGTTGACATGACGGGAGGTCATGCTAGTCTTGCCTTCCCTTAGCGATATATCTTGGATATAGGAATCCTGGTGAAGCTTTGGTTATCCCCAGAGTTGAGGTTTTCCTCTAAGGAATCCGACGAGATCACGAGATTCGTGATAGAGGATTACTTTGCGGCCCGTGTACGTTTGTGATGGACTAGTTGGAGCACCCCTGCTGGGTTAAATCATTCGGAAAGCCATGCCCCCGGTTATGTGGCAACTTGGAATATTTTGTTAACATCCGGTATTAGATAACTTAAATAAAAGTTAATAAAATTGCCAACCGTGTGCGTAACCGTGATTGTCCCCTCGAAGATCTCTCTTCGATCGGAAACACGGTGGGGTTATGAATGACGTAGGTAGGTGACCAGGATCACTTAGTGATCAAGTATTCTCAACCGCTAGTATAGACCACCTTAGTAAATGTTCTACGTAAGATAGCCACCGTATCAAGCTTAGGACGTTGCAACCTCAAAACACTCCACCTATCCAACCTAATAACTTGACAAGTTCTGGCACCAAGGTCTTAGATTGTTGAGTCCCCGTGGGTCACGGATTCCTCCACAATACCAACAGGTTCAGGTACCCCAGAGACAGGTGATCGCGACGGCACGCAGCTGGCGTGGCAGTACGATGAGGAGACAGACCGCGTGTACGTGAACTATGCAGAAGATTGAGGCGTGGTCGTGATCGTGGGCCAGCAGGCAGGGTAGCATAGATATTTCCCTTGTTTTGTAGTCCATAGCGGAACTACTTTGATTGTATGCGTGATGTACTCTGATATATTTATGAGAAGGCAATTGAACCCCTGATTGTCTATCTGTTATAATTATGTATGTGATGTGATACCTTGTTTGCAAGACGCTTAGATGCGCTCCTTTCCAATTCGGGGCCTCGTTCCCCAGATCAGAAAGGACAACATCTTGGTCGTTGCAGCTTGTGACCAAACCCGAAGGCGGTTGGGGCCCTACTTTCGCTGCAAGAAAGCCAATAACCGGAAGAAACTCGTGTTACAATTTCAGCCAAATCAGATTGACGGATCTCCGAGAATTTAAGAAATGGTGAAAGGCAGAATCTGGGAGCACAGAAACAGAAGGACACAGAGAGAGAGAGATCCAATCTCGGAGGGGATCTCGCCCGTCCGCCGCCATGGAGACCGTGGACCATAGAGGAAACCCTTCTCCCATCTAGGGAGGATGTCAAGGAAGAAGAAGAATGGGGGCTCTCTCCCCCTCTCTCCCGGCGGTGCCGGAACGCCGCCCGGGACATCATCGTGTGGCGGCGATCTACACAAACACCTCCGTCATCTTCACCAACACCTCCATCACCTTCCCCCATCTATATTCAGCGGTCCACTATCCTGCAACCCGCTGTGCCCTCTACTTGAACATGGTGCTTTGTGCTTCATATTATTATCCAATGATGTGTTGCCATCCTATGATGTCTGAGTAGATTTTCGTTGTCCTATCGGTGATTGATGAATTGCTATGATTGGTTTAATTTGCTTGTGGTTATGTTGTTGTCCTTTGGTGCCCATCATATGAGTGCGCGCGTGGATCACACCATAGGGTTAGTACTATCTTGATAGGACTATGAATTGGAGGGCAAGGGTGACAGAAGCTTCATCCTAGCATAGAAATTGATGCATACGGGATTGAAGGGGGACCAATATATCTTATTGCTGTGGTTGTGTTTTACCTTAATGAACGTTAGTAATTGGGGATGATTGCTAATAGTTCCAATCAATAGTTCATAGAATTTGATGTAAGGGATGACATCCTAGGAGTGGCCTCTCCCACATAAAACTTTCTATCGGTCTAGTAACGTAGTCAATTGCTTAGGGACAATTCCGCAACTCCTACCACCACTTTTCCATACTCGTTAAACTAACGTAAATGTTTCTTTATCTAACCAGCCCCTAGTTTTTATTTACGTGTTCTTTCTTTTCTTGCAAACCTATCCTATCACACCTACAAAGTACTTCTAGTTTCATACTTGTTCTAGGTAAAGAGGACGTAAAGTGTGCGTAGATTTGTATCGGTGGTCGATAGAACTTGAGGGAATATTTGTCCTACCTTTAGCTCCTCGTTGGGTTCGACACTCTTACTTATCGAGAAAGGCTACAATTGATCCCCTATACTTGTGGGTTATGAGTCATGCTCTCGAAGAATAGAGTCAGCTTGGCGCTTGGAGACACCTCCGGGCCCGAAGAATAACCAAATCTTTGAAGATTCATAGAACCCAGCTGCACGGCCATCCTCTCCGCGGTGTTGAGAAGGCGTTCGGTCTACAACTCCACGCCCCGTGTGTAATCCTCATGGGCGATGGAGACGGTCTCGAGCTGATTCATCGCGTCAAGGAGCGTCCGAGCCAAGACCCCTTCACGGGCCTTGCTTTCTTCAATGGCCCTCTTGACGAGAGCCAGTTTATCCTGCACGACAGCAAGGGAGGCGTTGGCGGTTCTAAGTTGGGCATCCTTATCGGAAACGGCAGCTTGGATCTCCATCAAGTTGGAGAGAGTTTTCTCTCTCTCAATTGTGAGGGTTGAGATCTCCTTGCCGAGGCCTTCAAGGTCCTCTTCCAGCTTCTTCAACTTGTCGGTGAGCTCCTCCCTGGCAGCCTTGTCAACAACCTCCTGCAACTTGCCGGTGTGCTCCAAAGCTTGGGCGGCGAGGGCATCCTTGTGCTGATCCATCAGCTCTTGGGTACACTGCGCCACGAGCCTCTCAATTTTCTCGTCCTTAGCGCGGAGCTTATCGCTGAGCGCCTTCTCACGATCGGCAAGTTCCTCCTCGTGGGACTCGAGGCTGATCCGAAGTGCATTGAGGCGGGAGTCTTTGTTGGAAATGTGGCATCGGGCCTCTTCCTCCTCCTTTCGGATGTCAGACGACTTCAGAAGGAGCTCGTCCTGCTCGGCGCTCAGCTTTTCGTGATCGACCTTCACCTCCTAGTGAGCATCGGTGAAGTGGATCCGCGCCTCCTCGAAGCGCTTCTCGAAGTCCTCCTCTACTGCCTCGACAATCGCCGCCCGGGAGTCTAATTTCTCCTTCTAGGCCCGATAGAGGGCCTGGAGCTGGGTGACATTGTCCCTCATGGACTGGAAGAGCTGCCCTTCGCTGAGCTTCCCGCTGTTGGACTCCAAACCGCCCATGATCTCGATCCCGACACTCGCGGAGATTTCAGCGTCGAAGCTCTCCCTCCGTAGCCATCCTGTTGTGACACACCCCTAGGGGGTTGATGAACCGACCCTCACCAGCGCGAATGTACTCACTGGCCTGTGGGGGGGCAGACATGCGAGGTTGGTCGCCATGAACATCCTCGCTGGCTCGCGGGGGCCCAGACGTGGGAGGCTGGTCGCCACCAGCATCCTCCCCGGCAAGAGGGGGGTCCTCATCCAGTACTGCCTCCTTAGCCCCGGCAGCAGGAGAATCGCATGCACGTGCTCCAGGTTCCTTGATGGACTCCTCCGTCGGTCCATAAGTGGCGCGTTCCCGCGCCTCCTCGGTGGACTTGCTCGGGGCAACCTTATCGGCGTCAGCAGCCACGTACCGGGCGGTCTCCTCGATGACAAAGGCGATGTCCATCTCCTCCAGAGGGGAGAGATCTGAGATGCAAGACAAGGACGACAATGATCAGAGCAAGATGAATATTGAAGAAAACAAAAAAGAAGCTCGCGGATGCCCTTCGCCAGGACACTCACCCTCGTCAAGCTGGTGAGGGGTAGTTGTCCCCTCTCCGGCAATGTCAGCTACCGTGGGCTCGTCTTCGGGCGTAGCATGCCTTGGAGGCTCACGCTGGGGGCTTTGCCAAGGGATGGGCACCAGGGTGGCCGAAGCCGCGGGCGGCACCTCCGAAGTGCTTAACGAGGGCCCGTCGCTTGCCGACACCTTGGCCTTTTTCGCCATCCTCTGGGCCAGCGTTTCCGTGTCCCTACAGAGAAGAGCCAACACCAGATAAGCAAGGATATGAAGCAAGGGGTTTTGAAGAAGATAAAGGGTCAGGCGCGTACTCTTCCTCCTTTCCCGAGCTGAAGGCCGAAAGATCAAAGTCTGCCTCTCCTTCGGCGTCTTCCAAAGGGGATACCGCCCAGGAGCGCTTGACGGGCGCGGAGGGCGGAGCTTGCCGGATGGGGAGATTGGAGCCGGCGTGGCGAAGCACTCGTTTGTACTTCTGGCGGGCTAGAGGTTCTTCCTCTTCCTCATCCTCCCCTTCGTCGGGCGCCCATTCCTCTGAAGGCCCCCCGGCAGCTGAGCCACTACGCTCCCCAGCAAGCCCTCCCTCCAGCAGCGCCCCTTCCTCGGGCGCTCCCTCGTCAAAAAAGCAGGCGCTTCTGCCCGCCTCGGCAAGGGTTTGTTCCTCGCCCCGGCTGGCGATGTACGCCACATCATTGTCTGTGGTGTCGCGGATGAGGCTGGTTTCTTCCCTGATGGGCTTCTCCGTCAAATTGTCAAACAAAGACAAGACATCCTCCTCCTTGGGCTGAACCCAAGTTGCGACCATGCTATGAGCATTGCACTCCGGCATCATTGTCGTCAGCGCACTTAAGGCCAAACTGTTGCACAACGGTATGACGCCATGCGGCAGCCAAGGCCTCAAGTCACATTTGAACAGCTTCTCGTAAAGGTATGCATGTTGCATCATCGTCGGATTACTGTTCAGGCCAATTCGCAATCGCATAACATCAACGGCGCTCAAGAAGGCTGAGGCTGGCCTTCCCCCTGTTCTGGAGGGGGGCAATGTGCCTGCGGATAAAGTCGACACCCACCATCTCCATCGTCAACCCTGCGGCCCTAAGACGCAGGATCCTGCTGACGGCGACGGTCAGCTTCTTATCATCACGGGCGAGATCACTCCAATGCTTGTTGCGGGAATAAATCTTGGCGATCCTGGGCTTGCAGAAGGGAAGATACCCCTCCTCACGGATCCAACACCATTTCCCCCGCCATTCTTCCCACTTCTCGCGAAGGGTCCCATCCGGATATAAATCCTTACATCTGGGCCTTGGGATCCAGGTAATGGAGCCCGAAAGGGTGTCCCCTCACTAGATACGAGGAGTAAAGTAGTGGCGGAAGAGGGCCGTGTTGGGGGTGATCCCGACGAAGTTCTCGCAGAGATGCGCGAATATAGACATGCATGTCACCGTGTTCGGTGTGAAGTCCAGAAGATGGAAGCCGTAGGTGTGCACGATGTCGATGAAGAATTCAGAGAAGCGCGGGCAGAGCCTGCAATAAAAGTAGTCGTCAAAGAAAGGATACTTGTCTGAGCCAGTGCCGGCCTCTCCCGGGGTCACACGGGTGGCCGGATGCACCGTCGTCCGGGCCAGCCACATGAACTGGTAGCGCCGCTTCAGGGTGAGCTCGTCAGGCCCTGGGGAGAAGTGGGCGAACTCCTTCCGCATCCTCACCAACTCCTTCTCCGCGGTGACAGCCTTCCCCTTCTTGCCTTTGGTTCCCTTCAGCTCCATAGCAAGGCCGGAAGCTGCGGCTGCCCAGAGTGAAACTTTAGAGGTGGGAGGAGGGGATGGGAGGAAACTATAGCTGAAGGAGGCGACGTCGGTAGATTCAAGATTGAAGAAAACTGGGGGCAATGGGCTCGTGCACTTGCGTTCCCCCCTCTTATGTGAGGAGTGTGCGGGCTGACCCTTGCGTACCCAACCAATGGCTCTCCATGCGTGTGGACACCTCGTCCACTGTGCGCACGCCTCCCCACTTCACTCATTCAATACGCGACGAGGGAAGAGGCCACTTGCAGTGGCTCTAGAATGCCAAGTACCCTGTCACAGAAGCCCGTGCACCACTTTGGCCCTGGCCCAACGACGCTTTGCGTACGTGTGTCACCCAGGCCCCGGGGCTCCTGTCGGTGCACTAGACACTGGGATCTCCTGTGCTCCAAACTTGTGCACGGGCCCCAACAGCAACCTTGGCGGAAGTACACTAAGAGAACCGATGGGAAGATAAACCCCAGGCTCACCAAGACCACACCCCACCAAAGGTGTGAAGAGCCAGCTCAGGTACAAGGCCCCGGCAAGCCCTCCTTTCCGGGAAGACTCACAAGGCCCCGACAAGCCCTCCTTGCCGGGAAAACTCCCAGGCCCCCAGCAAGCCCTCCTTATCAGGAACACGTCCAAGGCCCCGGCAAGCCATCCTTCCCGAGAAGATGAGTTAGGCCATAGACAAGGACGCCAGGTTGGCAGGCTCTCTTCGCCCGCCAAGTGTCCCTCCTGCCATAGTTCCACCGACCACCATCGCTCTAGCGGATCCCCCATGCACCAGCGCAAAGCCCAGGTGTCAATACACTTGATTAAGCGTCCAAGCCACCTTGATGCACGTCAGGGGAGGGGCCACACAAGGCATTTACTGCCCCTGACAACAAGAAAGATAAGCGGTGTACCCTGTTCACTATGCAACCCGTGAGCACACTATTGGTGACCCCTTTGCCTATAAAAGGAGGCCCAAAGCTCATTTCTAGGGCTTGGACATTTTGGGGTTTAGACTCTTTGATCACCAGCTAATTACTGTACCAAATAACCCTACAGTAAGCACCCAATAGAAACAAGCACGAGTAGGGTTTTACGCGCCAAGCGGCCCGAGCCTGGTTAAACGACCTTGCCGGTGTTGATCGCTAGTTCCGCTCTCGTTACCACCTCTCTCCCTCCGCTGAATGGTCAAGGGACCCTCAGAACTTCCCGTAGGTGTCGTTTTCCCCACACACACCCACACTGAACACAACAAGATGCAACAAAACTGAAATGTATGACATGACGCCATGATGCACAAGTGAATTCAGGAAGGAAACTTTATTAACAAAAACCGAAGTTGACATGACATCCAAGGTTCACGCATGGAATTGGTTACAAGGTTTTGGAAATGTGATCTTCAATTGTTACAATCTAGAGGTTCAGTAGTGTGAGTGAAGGTTGGGGGCAAATTCATCATGAACTCGGACAGAGTGGAGAGGCCACTGTCGTTCCTTCCTTCCTGCTGGTTGTTGACAAGGACATGAGCCATCTATTGTATAGCAACAGAGTTGGCTTGGCATTCCTCTCGGAGAACCTGGAGAAACTAAGGTATGGTCATGTTCTAAGGTGGAGGTGGTGGCGGGGGAATGTCGCCTTGTGGTTGCTCCTGGTGATCTCCAGCTTTTGCAGACCCACCAGCCCCCTACTGCTGGCTAGAGTTGCCAGCATTGGGGTTGACAAAGGAGTTGTTGCAGGTTGCAGTCGCCATCCTATTTGGAGCAGCCAGGTCAAATAACTGGGCTAGATGAGAGGGAAAAGCAATAATAGAGGATGCGCGCCTAAGGGGTTTGGTATAGTGCAAGTGTGACCAAACACGGATCAAAACACCAAAGACATAAGTTTAAGATAAGATAGACGAGGTAGACGCTTACATGTTGCCTAAGGCAAACGCGACTTGCATCGAGACACAAACGAAAAAACAAACAACAAGTACACATGGTTTCATATGAACCATTACATGGACTAAACTTCACATGGGCAATACATGACTCGTCTCACCCTAGGGGTTCTCGGACTCAAGTGGTGGAGTGCTCATTGTCGAGGGAACGATCCTAACAATAGTACTAGGGGTACGGATGAGAGGGCGAAGCCTAGCTACGGTGCAAGTGTAATACGTGGTTGTACTCACACTCCCCTAAAGGAAAGACTTGAGCCGTAGCTAGGCTACGCCCTCCCGTTCATACCCCTGGTACTGTTGTCAGGATCGTTCCCTCGACAGTTGGTGCCCACCGAGGGGTTCGCATTTAGAGAAATCCATCGCAGGCGGAGATTCATTTTTCCCGTCATCATGATGACACTTGGTGGAGAGATTATATTCGGTTCCCTCAACTTCATCACCTATGATTGGGCGTGGCTGCAAGAATCTCCACTGGATACGGATGTGCTGCCCGCCCACGACGCAGCGCATTTCATCGCGGCAACATGTGGAGTCCTACTCCGGTAGCCATCTGTCCCGTACCGTTCGGCACCCCTTCATCCTATTGCAGCCCATCGCAAGAGCTCCTGGCGCTCACGGCTTTAGTGTTGGATCAAGCAAGCCATGTATATTCAAGCCACGGTCCGACAGGTGGCCATGCTCGACTCCAACGAGCCCACCATCATCTTATTCGCCTCCTCCTTTGACGGTTCCTTCGACGAATCCGTGTGCGAGAGCAGCAGCCCTGCTACAGAAATTTTGATGGCTGACATGACTAGAGGACCTCCTAGGTACTACGTGGGTAACTCCCAAGGTCGAGATGGAGGCGGTCGCGATGACATACACACGAGAAGAAAGCGAGAAAAAGAATGAAACTAGCATGGATGATACAGTGGTAAAGTGTGAACACGGACTATCAAAGTGAAAGCGTAAGCATGAATATAAAGTCGGTGAGAAACACGTACTCCCCCAAGCTTAGGCTTTTGGCCTAAGTTGGTCTACTCCAAAGGATGGTCCGGGCGATAACCAAAATCATCATGGGGGTTCTACGGGAGCGCTACAGCTACCGCCTGAATAGCTGCCTCACGGAGGCGAGCAGCCTTTGCCTCCCTCTCATACTCCTCTGCCTCTCCTCTAGTTATGTAGTATATCCGTTTTACCTAAAAGTCAAAGAAGGAAGGAGCAGGAAGGGTAATATGGAAAACACGTTGTCGGTTAAATATTAACCAGTATAGGAGGGATTCATTATCCCTCTCAACGAACTGATAGCGTGTCGTAGCGGCGCGATCAAGGAAATATGTATGGAGCGGGGGATCTCCTTCGCGGATGGGTACTCCAAGAAAATTTGCTATGTGAGTGGCATAGATCCCACCAAAGAAATCCCCTTCATTAGCATTATTATTCAGCCTCCTTGCTATTATAGCTCCCATGTTGTAACTTCTATCGCCCGTTATTGCGCTCTTAAGAATACTGAGGTCAGGTGCGCAGAGGTGACAATGCTCAATCTTGCCGTTAATGCATCTACCTATGAAGAGGGCAAAGTAATGCAAGGCAGGAAAATGAATGCTCCCCATGGTAGCATGTGTAATATTTCTAGTTTCTCCAACAGGTATACTAGAGAAAAAATCTCTAACCGAAGATTTAGGAGGATCATTGAGACTACCCTAATTAGGTATCTTGCAAATTCTATCAAAATCCTCTAAATACATGGTATACGATTTGTCATAGAGATCAAACAGTACGGATGTGTCACGGCCAGCTGAAAATTTGAATCTATGAACAAAAGAGGCAGTGAGAGAAGTATATTGTTCACATTTATCGGAGATGAATTCTTGAAGTCCGGCGTTGTGGACAAGTGTGTCAAACTCGTCTTTGAAACCTGCATCAATCATGAATTCATCAGAAGGCCATTCACATGGTTGTACCTGTGCATTCTTCGGTTGGTAAGGATTGGGTTCCCGAATCGCGAGACAGGGACAGCTCTTGCTTGAGGAACCACCATGATAATTTCTCTTGAACATCTTCCTTTTCTGAAATTTTCAATGACTCAAAGAAAAAGTGAACAAGGCTCAACTAAACTCATATCAACTACTCCGACAAGTGCCTAGAGGCCATATCACACATCAAAACTACTTGGGACCAGCTAAAATTAGCATGCAAAGCTCAAGAACAGGGTCACCAAGGCAGCAAAAATACGCAACGAATAAGGCACTAGAGCAAAAACTAATTGGACCAATGGAGGAGTCACATACCAAGGAACAATCCCCCCAAAACAGTTTGGTGAATGGGGCTTTGCACAAGGAGATCGAAAATCGCAGCAAGAAGAGCAAGAACACGGGTTTGAGCTGTAGAATGAATTTTTCTAGAGGTAGGCGAAGGATATGGGAGCTGGAATAAGTGGAGGGGGACATGTGGGCCCCACAAGCCTGGTAGGTGCGGCCAGGGGGGTGCCCGCGCCTCCTGGGCTTGTGGCCCACTGGTGCATCTCCCTGACTAGCTCTCCGTCTCAAAAAATTTCAGAAATTCCAGAAAAAAATCATACTTGATTTTCAAGGCATTCGAAGAACTTTTATTTTCGGGACACTTTTCTACGGGACGCAAAAAGCGCAAAACAGGAGAACTAAAGCTAAATCTATGATTTTTCTTCTAAGCAACCGAAGTTAAAGGTTTGGAATAGAGGGTTGTTACTCTCAGATTCATCCATCATGGTCATCAAAAGAAATCCATCAATGAGGTTTATCAAGTCTCCTTGACAAACTTTTTTCGAATCGCGTAAAAACAAAGAATTTTCGAATAGTCACTAGGTTACCTCAATGGGGAGGTGCATATCCCCAACAAGCAAATCATACTTCATCTTAACAGTAGGTATAGGGCATTCAAAGCTCCCATTAAGAATCGATGAAGTTTTTTCAATAGCTTTGATGCAATGTACTCGATATTGTTTCTTCGGAAAGTGCACCGGATGCTCATTACCATTGACATGGAAAGTGACATTGCCTTTGTTGCAATCAATAACAGCCCCTACCGTGTTTAAAAAGGGTCTTCCAAGGATGACCGCCATGGCATCATCCTCGGGAATATTCAGAATAACAAAGTCTTTTAAAATAGTAACATTGGCAACCACAACAAGCACAACCTTGCAAATGCCGATAGGGAAAGCAGTTGATTTGTCGGCCATTTACAGAGAGATTTCAGTGGGCGTCAACTTATCTAGTTCAAGTCTACGATAAAGAGAGAGAGGCATAACGCTAACACCAGATCCAAGGTCGCATAAAGCAGTTCTAACGTAGTTTCCTAATGGAGCAAGGTATAGTGGGCACTCCGGGATCACCTACTTTCTTAGGAGTTCCACCCTTGAAGGTATAATTAGCGAGCATTGTGGAAATCTCAACCTCAGGTATCCTCCTCTTATTAGTCACAGTATCTTTCACGTACTTGGCATAGGGAGACATTTTGAGCATATCTGTCAAACGCATTTGCAGAAAGACAGGTCTAATCATTTAAACAAATCGCTCAAAATCCTCATCATCCTTTTTATTGGATGGTTTGAGAGGAAAGGGCATGGGTTTCTGAACCCATGGTTCCCTTTCTTTACCATGCTTCCTAGCAATGAAATCATTCTTATCGTATCTCCTATTCTTAGGTTGTGGGTTATCAAGATCAACAGGTTCAATCTCCACATCCTTATCATTTCTAGGTTGAGCATCAACATGAACATCACTATCGATATTATCATTTGGACTCTCGGGTGTAACAGCAATAGGGTTGCTAGCGTGCAAATTCCTATCATCTTTCCTTTTCTTTCTAGGATGACTAGGTGCCTCGGTGCTAACTCCTTGAGAATCTTGTTCAATTCTCTTAGGATGACCCTCAGGATACAAAGGTTCCTGGGTCATTCTACCGCCTCTAGTGATGACTCTAACATAATTGTCATTCAACTCATTGAGCAAGTCATTTTGAGCCTTAAGTACTTGTTCTACCTGAGTAGTAACCATAGAGGCATGTTTACTCAAAAGCTTAAGACCATTGACATTTCTATCCACACAAGCACTTAAATGACTAAGCATACGAGCATTCTGTTCCAATTGTCTGCTAACATACTCATTGAAACTTTGTTGTTTGGCAACAAAGTTATCAAATTCATCTAAGAATAAGCTAGCAGGTTTATTAAAAGGAATATCACTCTCATTGAATCTACGAAGAGAATTTACCTCTACTACCTGTGTCGGGTTATCAAGACCATGGATCTCTTCGATAGGTGGTAGATTTTTGACATCTTCAGATTTAATGCCTTTCTCTCGCATAGATTTCTTAGCTTTTTGCATATCTTCAGGACTGAGGAATAGGATACCTCTTTTCTTCGGAGTTGGCTTCGGAGGTGGTTCGGGAATAGTCCAAGCATTCTCATTGCACAAGATAGTATACAATAGGATCTCAGCTTGTTCTATAGTTCGTTCCCTAAAAACACAACCAACACAACTATCTAGGTGGTCCTTAGAAGCATCGGTTAGTCCATTATAGAAGATATCAAATTTTTCATTCTTCTCAAGAGGGTGATCGGGCAAAGCATTCAGCAGCTGGACAAGCCTCCCCCAAGCTTGTGGGAGTCTCTCTTCTTCAACTTGCGCAAAGTTATATATTTCATGCAATGCAGCTTGCTTCTTATGGGCAGGAAAATATTTCTCAGAGAAGTAGTAGATCACATCCTGGGGACTACACACACAACCAGGAGTAAGAGAAGTGAACCAAGTCTTAGCATCATCCTTTAACGAGAAAGGAAACAACTTAAGGATATAGTAGTGGCATATCTTTTCCTCACTCGTGAATAGGGTGGCTATATGGTGCAGTTTAGTAAGACGTGCTACAACCGTTTTAGACTCATAACCATGAAAAGGATAAGATTCGACCGGACTGATTAACTCAGGGTCGACAGAGAATTCATAATCCTTATCGGTCACAAAGATAGGCGAAGTAGAAAACTTCGGGTCGTATTTCATCCTAGCGTTCAAAGATTTTTCTTTCCACTTGCGAAGTAAGTTCTCAAGATCATGGCTATCCTTACAAGCAAGAAAGTCCTCAGCTATCTCTCCCTCCATAACATAACCCTCAGGTATATCAGGAAA